>NC_034605.1:29554614-29563102 GCF_900095145.1 Mus pahari | reverse complement strand
CTCTCTCTCTCTCTCTCTCTCTCTCTCTCTCTCTCTCTCTCTCTGAGTGTGTGTGTATGTGTATTCATACATGCTTTTGTGCATAACTCTCTCTCTCTATGTGAGTGTGTGTGTGTGTGTGTGTGTGTGTGTGTATTCATACATGCTTTTGTGCATAAATGCACAAGCACATGGACTGTGTCTCAGGACTTACGTGTAAAGAATCAGCCCTATCGACCATTTTATTAGTGTTTGCACATTTGCTACAGAGCCACCGTGAAGGCCTCAGTGTCTGCAGCAGCTCCAGCAATTAGCTCTGAATGAAACCGTCATAAATAGTAATTAGCCATTCCCTCAGTCATGTCCCAAAGCCTTTAAAAAAAAATCCACAGAGAAATCAATGCATTCTTTTCTGAAGACCTATTACAGCCGTACCTCCCACTCAGTATCACCAGATGCGGAGAACTGCAACAGCAGGATGCTGCTGTTCAAAGTTGCGTGTGTGCGTTCCTGACATGGGACCAGGTAGAGCAGATAGCCAACAGGGCAGAGTGTGGCGCTTGCTTGAAAACCATTTCCTGAGCAAGGAAGATGAGGACTGCAGGAACTGGATTACTCAACAAGACAACATCTGATTTTCGATTTAGCCCTTTCCCTTCAAAAATCAGTGAACTCTCCACCTTTAAAATATCTAGAAATCACACACTACTTCTTCAGGTGTTGTGTAGGAGCATCCTACAAGGTCTCTTGCTGACTAGACTTCATTTCACTTCTTAGAAGATTGGATTATGAAGTCTCGTGTAGATAGGGAGTGTGGCATAGTCAGAGTCCTTTTCACCCAGAACATAGTGGTTTTCCTGAGTGCTGAATAGCCCAATGCTGCCTGAGTCACCGTTGCAGGGGTTCGAGTGACCTCATTCGCTTATCTGGTTTATTCCCTTAGCTTTGGCCTCATCGCCTTTATTCTACTCCAGAAAGACTTATGTACACAAAAGACTGAGCTCACCCATTATCTACCAACCACCTAAACTCAGGTCGGATCCTTCATAGGACACTTGGAGTGTTTTCAGAAATATGACCCATGAAGTACCCAGGCAAAGATGGACAGTTTCTTCTGTTTCTTGAGTATTCTAGCGTCCCCCAGATGTAGGCACCAGAAATGTAAACCTAATTGTGCCTTGAATCATTTCGCTCACCCTATACCTTTTATGTCCTAGCTAGCTAGGTAGCTGTATGCAGTATTTCTTCAACTGCATATGGATGTGGATACACATGCATGCACATGTCTGGAAAACCAAAATAAATAAATAAATAAATAAATAAACAGAAGCCCTACTTTCTAGATGTCCTTATGAAATTTTCATTTCTCATCATGAATAAATCTCCCGAACTGAATTAAACATCTAGTCAAATCCTGGCGATTGTGGCATTGCTGGATGTTGTCTGGAAGCTTTGCTCCTCCTAAACTCCTGGAGACAGTCTGCCGCTCGGCCCTGGGCCAGTATCTGACACAGGACAGCAGAAATGTTAGGAATGTTTTTTTTTTTTTCTTTCCCTTTACTAGAGCTTTCTCAGTCATCACATTTTCAAGGTCGGGGTTGGGCTCCACTTCTCTGCCTAGTTCTCATTTCTATGAGCATCTATACCTTAGAGTGCACACTGTTTATCCAACAGCAGCCCGATGTTCCTTCCCTCATCTGCTGTCTCTGTTTCTATCTTTTCTATGAAAACAGACAATTTTCCTCTAGCTCTTTTTCCACCCTTCAGGGAAATATTCAGACACTAAATAAACTCTCTGCTAAAGGGCAAGAAGCTGCTACCGTGATTCAGTCTCAACTGGAAATGAGACGGAGCCAGACCTTGGGTCCAGATTTGTAATGTGATAACAAGAATGCAAGGTACTTTATTTAAATGTAGGGAAATACACCGTGAGCAGAGAGACAGCAGAATCGTACAAGAAAAGCAGAATTTGGAGACTTAAACACCAGTTCCAGGTCAGCTTAGATCATACTTAACCCCCCCTCCCCCCAGTGATGAAGGAAGCCTTCAAGGGCTCAGGGGCTGAGGAAGGTGAGCACTCTATACTTTATCTACATGCTAGATTTCACCCTGGCTGTCTGTGTCTGTGACTCTATTCTTCTTAAAGACAAGTGTGCCAAGTGACAGTCATTGAAAACCTCCCCCTGGACACCATTATTCTCCTGAGCATGGATGATCAAATTATGCAGGAAAGGAAGGCAAATCTAGTTTAGGCAGGAAAAAAAAATTTTTTTTTTCAAACACAGCCTCATCAGTGGGTCTCTACTGCCCTCCTCAGAGGGAACGACAGCAGTGGGGCTCTGGGCAGAAGGGAGTGTGAGGAGAAAGAGGTCTCTCCTGCAGCTATCCTACCAGAGGGAGGCTTTCCCAGGGAAAACAACCTCTGTGTGGATTGAACTGCGTGTTTCCGAGCTTGAAGTATACTTCTGTGAGTTAAGAGCATTCATTTGGAAAAGAATCAAATGACGCCCATAAGTACTCAGACCACTATTAACAAAGTAACTGCCACGCCTTAGAGCCAAGTAAAAGCCAGTCTGCTTATGTGCTTCATGAGAGCCTATTGCTCACCTTGAGATGGGTATAGATACCCATCTCACTACCCAGCCAGCCAGTTCTTACTTTGTTTTTGTGGTTATTGTTTGTTTGCTTGTGTTAAAAAAAAAAAAAAAAAAAAAAAAAAGCCAGTCTGCTTTCTCTTGCTTTATGAGTTGCTAAAGGGACTGCCAATGGGATTCTGTGGAACATCGCCCCCTGCTCCTTCTGAAGCTCCCTCTCCACAGCAACAGGGCAAACAAGACCTTACCTGCACTCTGCCTCCCCCCACCCCCCACCCCCTCATCCCTACCCCCCACCGCCGCTTAGCATTTTCCTCTGGCCTTACCTCTTGGTACAAAGATCAATCACTCATAAAATCCCACCTCAAAATTATCCTTGATGAGCCATCCCCTGCCCTTCTTGTCAAATTCCATCCATCGTGATATTACATCATCACCCGTGAAGTTTAGAAACAAACATCTACTCTCCTACTGCACTCCAGGAACTGGGCAGAAATGAGAGTATGGAACAGAAAAGCAAAATGCCAATGGGAAAGAGGAGCTAAGACAGCCTTCCAGATGTTTTTGCCATGATTAAAACGAAGAAAGAGGTCCGTCAGAGTTTAGTGGAAGAAACGAGGACAGAAAAAGCATTTTCAAAGGGATTTTCTACAAGAAAAACAAAAGTAAAGAGAAATAAATTCAAGGCAAAGTATGTCAAGTAATATGAGAGGAGAAGAAAAATTTAATATATTGTAACAAGCTGCTTACTGGGAAACAAATGTTATATAAAATGTTTCAAAATTTATAAAATCAAGTATATAATCAAAAATTATATACAACCTTATTTCCTAAGAAAGTAATTTTCTTAACATTTTAATTGTATTAATAAATGACTAGACAAATATACATTTAGAGATGTGATAATTAACCAAACTGAAAAATGACTGCCTTCGAGAAGACAAATGATAAATCTGCTGTTGTATGTGCCTTGATTCAAGACTGCCGAAAGCCCCAGAATAGCTAAGAAAGGGAAAAAATGGAACTAAAAAAGAGCTGGGTGTGGTAACATGACTAGCCACACCATCAGGAGACTGAGGCAGGAAGATCTTGAGTTGGAAACTACTTAGCATGACATTGTCTAAGAGGATGGAAATAACAAGAAAAGAGGAGAATTGAAGAGAAGGAAGAGGAATATCTTAGTTAGGGTTTCACTGCTATGAAGAAACACTATGACCAAGGCAACACTTATTTAAAAAAAAAATTTAATTGGGGCTCACTTACAGTTTCAGAGGTTCAGTCCATTATCATCATGGCAGGAAGCATGGCAGTATGTAGGCAGACATGATGCTGGAGGAACCAAGAGTTGTGCTTCTATAAGGAAAACAACCAGAAGACTACAAAGCCAGAGCCATGTAACCGAAGCTTTCAAGTTCTGCTCCTTGCTGGGACTGGGACTTGGGCTCTTGTCCTAGTCCATCTTCCTCAGTTTTCTGTTTTCAATGCTTACCTTCACTCCCTAAGCTTGGCTGTCCTGAAACTAGCTGTGTAGACTGACTTTGAATTCAGACACCTTGATGCCTCTATCTACTGAGTCCTGGGATGAATGGTATACACCACCCATCACCATGCCAGGACCTAAGCTTTTTATTACCTGGAACATACTCTGTAACAGGCTAGCCAGATCTGCTGGCCTCCATCTCCTTAGATTAAAGTCGGGAAACACCATGCATAGACACTGTACCTCAAGATCTGGATCAAAAGCCTTTGTCTTCCAGCCTCAAGATCTGGATCGCAGATGCACCTTCCATTTCTGGATTGTAGTTTATTCCAAATATAGTCAAGTTGGCAACTGAGAATATCCATCACAAGGAGAAAAGGAGAAAGAAGAGGACCAGAGGAAAGGAAAGGTGGGGAAGGCAAGCACTGTCACCAGCAAATCTCTTCACTTTAAACAAGTACTTGAAGGGCTTTGTTTTTGACCCTTTGAACTTTATTCTGTTGCAGAAATCCTATGCAAAAAGGAATTGTTCCTTTACCCACATATTGACAAACAATGGTTTGAATAAAATCAAACCATAGCTTCTAGCCCGCTGGCTAATGGAATTGAACAGATTAAGGTTGATCTCTGTCACTGGCATGGAATACAACATCATGAAACTCAAAACAAAAAGGAAATGTGGGAAGTGCTATATAGTAAGTTCACTCTTGCACCCACCCCAAGACACACACACACACACACACACACACACACACACACACACACACACACGTATTGACACAAAAAGTACTTGGATAAAGTTCATTGGAATGGACTGTTTCCAGTCTTGGCATAGCTGATGACTGTCACTCTCAGTTTCGAATACTCTGGTCATATTCTAGATGTGATATAGCCTTGTTGTTGGAATGTTCCAAAAGACAGTTTTACAGCATTTTATAAAGTTTACTTGCTATTGATCATATTTTAAATTTGTATGTACGTGGGTAAGTCTGCTTGAGTTCATGTGCACCGCATGCATTCAGGAGCCCCCAGAGGCCAGAAAAGGTCATAGGTTCCCTCGGATCTAGTGTTACAGGCAATTGTGAGTTCCTGTGTAGCTGCTAGGAACAGAATCTTGGTCCTCTGTGAGATCAGCCAGCACTGAGTCCATTTTACAGCATCTGAGTTTGCCCAGCTATGCTTAAAGTTGCTGTTACTCAGGCAGAGCCCACACACATCTACCTTAGCAAAGGTTGTATTGGTACCGGGAGACACACTGTCTCAAGGCAGCGCACTGACTCCCAGGCTACTAAGAAAACAGGTTTTGATCCTTGCATGCACATTTTTTCAGACATACTGGGATGCAGACATGGAAATTTCTTTCTTCGTCCGTGAGTAATTATGTGTCTTTTAAAGACAAGCTGTCTCTAAGCATACTCTAATAAAATCTTTAGCTTCCAGCACTAAAACATTTGCTTAGAACTGATACTTAAATCCAGGCTAAAGAAAGTCCCAGACCGAGATAGGAGGATTTATGTGGTATTACAAAAGGTTTTCTAGTCACCAAATAATGACTTCACAGCCAAATAAATATTTGAGTAACTGCTCAGTTGCCTTATTAATCAAACTAATGAAAACAAAAAGTTTAAGCTGGAATAGTTTTACCTATAAACATGGCAAATATGTGGAAAGTATAAGGCTTGAATGTCAATTTCCAGCACAAAACATTATAAGAAATGAAAGCTGGTTAACAACAAAAATTTAGAATCAGCCTAAACACCTGTAATTCATCAATAAATGGTCAATTATTCAGCCAGTGAAATCATGTTTTCAAAAACTGTTCAAAAACACAGAGAAATGATTGTCACAAAACAACTTCCCAGGAAAGATATAAAAATGTAATTCCACAAACTATACATAAGCACTGTCTGCAATATAGCATCGTGATGCTGTTTCTAAGTGGCCAAGTTATCATCGGTTTTAATATTTGAATGCCTTATCATTTTCACATATAGTGCCATGAAAGTGTATCATTTTTAATTAAAAATAAATAGAATGATGTAATCCATTCAGTAACACTTAAAACCTCAAGGACAACACTAACCAAGTGTGTGTGTGTGTGTGTGTGTGTGTGTGTGTGTGAGAGAGAGAGAGAGAGAGAGAGAGAGAGAGAGAGAGAGAGAGAGAGAGAGAGAGAGAGATGCAAAAAGCAATTTCCTTAATTCCAGAGAGACTGGAAAGTCTGATTGAATTAGGGGTAAAAAAAACAACAAAAAAAATCATTACCTTTCCCCCCATCTGAGATAGTTTTTATGTAGTGTCAGAATGGGGGTGGAGTAAAATATAGCATGTGAAAGTGCTAAATCAACACAAAATAGATGCTCTTTTAAAAGGTGTGTTTTGAAATGATTATAATGAACTCATTCTCAGCACATTAGGTTGCAGTAATAAAACAGCACCTTCTTCTCCCTCCAGGCTCCCCTGCCTCTTCTCACACCCCTGAACAGGAAAATAAATCAAATTACACCAACAAAAAGCACAGTATCCTCCAAAGACAGGCCTTGTGTCTCTCCTTTTATTCTATTTTGTGCCTGCAGGAAACACATGGGATTTTCTCATTGAATCTGTCTAAATATAAAAAGCCTTTGGAAACACCATGCAGACTCCCCTTCCCCAAATCACGTGCAAGTCCCATTAATGTCAATAAGAGCTACATGGAGGGACAAAGGAAAACCACTCCCATTATGTTTTATTGCATTTCTATTTTATGAACTGGTCTCTTGGATGATAAATCAGCACTACTGCGAAACTATAATTCTTTGGAGGAAACGTCCATGAAATCCCCCCTTCTTTCTGCTATTCTAGCACAGTCAGAAATGAAAAGAAAATTCCAAAGGAGGATGTGTAAGTCTGCTGCTTTTCCCTGTACTGAGCAGGGCAGCATTGGTGATACCCAACATGGTGCCAGCTTCTCCATCCTTTGGAAGGGACAACTATAGGTCTACCAAAAGAAATATATGCCCAAGACAATTACTGCATTTTACAACTATCTCCTCAGCTGCTAGATAACCTGAATCAAACCTGACTCATCAATCCCACTTCAGGACTGAGAGCTTTGGATCAGCACTTGACAGAAACCCACTGAGCCTGTAGTGGCCCAGCATCTCCTAGGCCACAGGTGAAAGTTGTTGCTGTTCTCTGCTCAAGAAAACATCCATAAGGATGAAGACCCAGGGTACCTCAGGCTTCATCATGCCCACACTCTCAATTCCATACCATGAATATATCCTTTTTTGTATATTCCTTCACATAGCATGACCAATCTCACCTCCAGAACTCAACCGATTCTCTAAGTATTTTCTTTATATTCCTTTTCATTCTGGACATTTTTGGTTCACCTACTGTCTTATCTGAATGAACTATAATGTGCAAAATAGTCTGTATTATGTTTTGACTACAGTTTGCTCCCTCTTGTTTCCCTTTCTCTGTTTTGCCTGCCTTCTTTTCTTTCATTTCCCTTCATCTCCCATTCTAATTGTCTTCCTTTCTTTTTCAGATTCCTCTGGTTTGATTTATGCTTTTTATTTTGTTTTTATTTTTAAAATAATTTAATTACAATATTTCCCATTTCCTTTCCTCCAGACAAACCATCCAATGTACACCTCCCTGCTCTCTGCTCTCCTTCAGCGTGATGGCCTCATTGTTCATGTACTGTCTTTGCAAGCATATATGTACATACATACATACATACACACACATACATATACATATACATATACATATACATATACATATACATATACATATACATATACATATATATATATATTCTTACATATATATATATTCTTACATATAACCTGTTGAGTGCATAGTGTTACTTATATGTCTGGCTTTAGAGCTGACCTTTGGCACTAGACAACCAATCAATGTGCTCATCCCTGCGGAAGACCACTTCCCTTACTTCCAGCTCTCCTCAGTTTCTCATAGTTCAGTTGAGGTCTTTAGGGCTTTTAACTGTCCAGTTTTGTATGTCCATTGGTGTCAGTCTTGTCCAGCTCCCATTTGGGCAGCCATGTTGATGAAACATTGTAGGTATAGCTTCTGATGTTTCTAGGAGACACAATCTCACATCAACTTCCGTGTTGCTCTGACTCTTACAATCTTTCCACCCTGTCTTCTGCAATGTTCCCTGAGTCCTTAGGTGTGGGATTATTTTGTATACACATACACTGAGACTAGGCTCCACAACTCTGCATTTTGAGTGGTTGTGAATTTTCCATAGTGGCTCCTCTCTGTTGCAAATTTTCAATGAGGGGTGAAGATTGGGTGTAAGGACAGATGTTTATAGATTGTTGTTAGAGATTAGACTGGTTTAGTAAAATTAGTGGTTGTGGAGTAATTAGCTAGTTTACCAGTACCAGGCATGGTATCACTCTTGTTGAGCCAAATGGAT
>NC_034605.1:29528665-29554486 GCF_900095145.1 Mus pahari | reverse complement strand
TCCTGGAACTCACTTTGTAGACCAGGCTGGCCTCGAACTCAGAAATCCGCCTGCCTCTGCCTCCCGAGTGCTGGGATTAAAGGTGTGCGCCACCACGCCTGGCTCAAATGGACCTTAAGTGCAATTAAAGAGCTGTTGGTTACCACCAATGTATGTGGATCATTAATGCACCCATAAGGTTATTGTGAAATAACGGTCACTGATGTGGTTCATAGACATCATAAAGGAGTAGGACTATAGGTTGTATCCTTCCTTTGGAAGCTTGTATTGTTGGCATCTACTGGTACGTGAAAGTTAGAACTGAGACAGGGAGTGTTCATGTCAATTCTAGCTCCGAGATCTCCGAGGCAACCAAGAGCAGGAGCTGTATCTTTTGTGAGTCTCTTGGATAGTTCTGGCAAACAACTCAAAAGGAGGCTTGTATATTTGCTATTGAATTTTTGTGGTCTTTGGCTGTTGGAAGAAGCACTGTCAGCTTAGATGAGAAACGCTATAAATGTATTTTTATACTCTTAAATGATTTGATCCATATATATTGCTATTTAGACCTTAACCATTCCAGCACTGAGATTACAGTCATGCTATCATACCTAAAATCCTGCCTTTTAAAATTATGCTGTACTTTTCAGAGAAAATTTTCATTTAGAAAAAGAATTGTAAGAAAGTAACCCATGTTTTTTTCTGCTCCCACATGACCTCCTGAAATATTGATATCCACACTGTGCCAATCATATTTCCTACACACAAAGAGTCTGCATTGACAGATCCTACTGCCTGACCCTCACAGCTTCTATCCTGATTCCCTCTTAGTTCTGGGTTTTCTTGGGTTATAATAGACAGGAGACATATATCCACTGTTATATTGTCAGTGATGTGAAAACCTGACTGCATAACTCATTAGTCTCCCTCTGCTCAGTCATTTGACATCCTTTTAGTGACTCCTTGGTTTTTCTTTTCCTAAAATGTCATGAAATTAGAATGGAAATGTTTTTGCTATGCCTTCTTTCATTAAATAACCCAAATCTTGAGAGTCTTCAATGGGTCTTTTCACACATTTTGTTGTAGTGCTGAATATCACTCCAATATCTGAAGTATAGATTACATTTCCATTATTCATTGAAAGATACCATGATCTGAGCCAAACTTTGTTGGTTATAGGCAAAGTTTCTAGAAACAACCTATGAAGGTTTTTTGTTTCATCATGTTTCCTATGCATTTCTAAGTAGATAAATTCCCTCCAAGTATGACACCAGGTTAGCATGACTGGAGTGTGGCTGGCTTGGTAAGGAAAACTGCTTGTGGATAAGGATGGAGCTGGGTTTGTAAAACGCGATTGAGTACGCACAAAACCAGATCTCATTCTGAAATTGAGTAAATCAGGTCTGTTGGCAAATATTTGTAAGCCTAGGACTAAGAGAGTAGAGGCAGGAAGATCAGAAGTTCAAGGTCACCTGAAGATTTAGCAAAGTCAGCCTGGTATGTATATGACCGTGTTTCAGATAAGAAGAGCAAACAGCCATCCATTTTTCTGGAGTCCCTGTGCCAGGTTGTATTGCTCTCCACTGTAAATGAGGTTTCAATTCATCTACATCATTATCAGCATCTGATGTCAGCAGTGTTTAGGATTCTGGATGTCCTAATAAGTGTGTAGGCATGCCCCCTTGCTCCAATTTGAAGTTCTCTAGTGATACCTGGCACTGAGCATTTTTCATATACTTATTTACTACCTGTATATATTCTTTCAGGAAGTATGTACCAAGGCCTTTTATTCATTCTCTTCCTTGAGTTTTAATAGTTGCTCATACATTTAAATAAAAGTCTATTATGGAATGTGCCTTCTGCAAATATGTTCTCATCTTATTCTTTTGATTTGGTCTTTGGTGAGATAACGTTTTTAATTTTAACACATCCCCAAATTATATATGCTTTCATCAGTTGTATCTTTGGTGTGCATTGCAATGTTCAAGGGTATTTAATATTTCTTCTAGAGTATATCCAAAAAGTTGCATAGCTTTGTATCTTGTATGTAGGTCTACAATATATCTGGTGACTTTAAAAAAAAAATGTCCCTGCACATGCTGAGATGTTTGCAAATGAAAGTTCACTCATTCTGGCGTTATTTGCTGAAAATCAATAATATGTTTTCACACTAAATTGACTTTGCCTCTTTGTCAGCAGTCATTGGGGTCTGTTTTTATGTAGGCTGATTTCTAGAATCAATTCTATTTACATATTTGTCTGTTCTTTCATTGGTGCGAAACTCTTACTATGAAGTCAAACACTCTGCACGACAGGTCACCCTGGTCCTCTGAATGTACTCTCCATTTCTCTGATGGCTGTTTTCTCACCTGGGACTGCTCCATTTAAGCTTTACAAGGAATGTAACTATTCTCTTTTCAGGAGTTCTCATTGGTATTGTGTGGACTCCATACATGAAATTGAGAAGAATTAGCATTTTGAAGGGGAGGGAGGGAGGGTCCTGAATGGGAAAAGGGACATGTAGGGGAAGAGGGGGACATGATAAGGTGTGGGGAAATGACTGAAACCCTGAGGGCCAGCAGAAAGAATGGAAACAGGCAACCTCAGGAGGTAGGAGGTAGTGGGACCCTCCAGAATGTACCTGGGAGGTAAGAGACTCTCAGGACTCAAAGGGAGGCACCTTAAATGAAATGCCCTAGAGTAGGGAGAGGGAACTTGTAGAGCCCACCTCCAGCAGAAACATAGAGCATCAAGTGAGGGATCCTACAGTCAAAACTCTCTGACCCGTAATTGTTCCTGTCTGAAAGAACTGCAGGGATAAAAATTGAAAAGAGCCTGAGGGAAAAAAGGAGGTCCAGCAACAGGCCCAAAATGAGATGCAGCCCAAGGGGAGGACCCAAGGCCTGACACTCTTACTGAGATCTCACAGAATGGGGTCTATAATGGCTGCCCTCTGAAAGACCCAACAAGCAGCTGAGTCAGATGCAGATATTTATACCCAGCCAATGGACAGAAGCTGCTTACCCCTGTGCTTGAATCAGGGAAAAGATGGAAGAATTTGAGGAGGAGGGCAATCCTGTAGGAGGACCAGCAGTCTCAATTAACCTTGACTCCCAAGGTCATTCAGACACTGGACCATGAACTAGGCAGCATCCACCAGCTGATATGAGGCCCCCAAGATATATACTGTGGAAGACTTCCGGATCTGGGTTTAGTCAGAGAAGATTCACCTAACCCTCTAGAGACTGGAGGCCCCAGGGAATGGGGAGATCTGGAGGGTGCGGGATTGGAGGTGGGAGGTGTGGGGTGGGGACATCTTCATGAAGACATGAACAGGAGTTACGGGGAAGAAGGTGTGATGTGGAACAGTCAGAGAGTGGACCAGGAGGGGAATAAAATCTGGAGTGTGAAAGAAAAAGATTAAATGAAATTTAAAAACGAATAATAAGAAAAATAAAAAAAAAATATCAAGATGTCCGGTTTCTCCATTTACTTAGTTATTCATAGACAGTTTTTTTTTAGGGTTTTATGATTTTTTCTGAATATTGATTTTACATTGTATTTATAAGATTTATGTTTTAATATTTCTCTGGGTGGGTTTAATTTGAAATTCCATATATTTGCTGTTGATACATAAAAAATCTTCCATTTTAGAGCATTGATTGTACATTTTTCAACATTTTTATAATTGCTTACTAGGTCCAGGTGGTTCTTAATCAATTGTCTATACAGATAACTATGTCAGTTGTGAACAAAAATAGTTTTCAGCTGCATACCCTTCTCTTCTCTTCTCTTCTCTTCTCTTCTTTTCTCTTTTTTTCTTTTTTTTTTTTTTTTTCTTTTTCTATCTTGCTAGGACTTCCACAATGATGCTGAAAGTAATAATGAAAGGGGCATCGTTGCAAACACAGAATGTGCTAAAATCCATAATGTGTTTAAAGGATATTGATAGTGCTAATGTAACAAATATTTAAAAATAAAGCTGTAAGATACAAAATATACCTTGCCTAGAATTAGATATACTTGGGCATCAATTCAAGAACTAATTTTTCAAAGTATAAAATCCTTGTTTTCTGCTACTCAACTAGATGAACTTCAATTGCTAGGATTCCACTTCCTAATGATAGTGATTAACATGGGTTGACAGTAATAGACACTGTTCATCTTGCCAAAGCTTGGCTTCTTCATGCATAAAACTATGAGTCTGGTTACTATGTTGGGTGTTGTACTGGTTAGTGTTCTGTCAACTTGACATAAACTAAAGTCATCTCAGAGGAGAGAACTTGAGCTAGAAATTTTCCCCATCATATTAGCCTATAGGCAAGCCTGCAGGGCATGTTTTTTCTCTTGATTGATGATTGAGGTAGAAGGGCCCAATGCATTGTGAGCAATGACTTACCTGGGCAGGAAGTTCTGGGTGTATAAGAAAGCAAACTGAGCAAGCCAGGAGGAGTAAGCCTATAACCAGCACTCTTTCACAGTTTGGGTTTCATTTCTGCTTCCAGGTTCCTGCCTTGAATTTCTGTCCTCACTTGCCTTCATGTGAGAAAGTGACTAAGACAAGTAGTCATAGTTTTTATCACAGGAATAGAAAACTAACTAGAATAGGTGTTTTCTGATCCAAACATGACCCTTGTAAATTTGAATGTGTAGTTCCCAGATGGCAGCCTTGTTCTCAGGGCTGTGGAACCTTTAAGAGCTGGAGTTCCTGATGCTAGATATGTATCAGTAAGAGGCAACGACTCAGCCCGACTTTTATCTCAGTCTCATCATCTCTGTCTACTGGCCCAGAGATGGGACTGAGCAGCCTCACACATCTGCGGCCACAGCCAGAATCTGCTCTTGCCATGATGGACTAGAAGCCATAAACAAACACTCTTAAAGTGTTTCTTATCAGATAGCTCATCATAGCCATGAGAAAACTATACAAAAAGGCTGTTCATGCAAATTAAATAGGAAGACTTAGGTACAGTATCTACCATAATCCCTAGACAATGCATCATCCAGGGTTAACTTCTTTCTTGTCTTGAAAATGCGGTGGGTCAGGCTCTGAGATTTTTGATCTATTCAATCCTTCCCCCTGCATGCCTCCCCTGACTTCAACATTTTCTGCATGGGTGGAGATCAGTGTCAATGAAAATAAAAATCACAATAAAATCTAAAGGGGATCTGTATAAGTGTTTAAGTGGGGGACAACACAGCCAGCAGTGGCACATATACAGTGACACATAATAACACGTTGGGCAAGGCCATAATATGCACTTATAATGGTTTCATAGCATATAACACCTAGTAATCTTGTCATCATTTTACCTTGTATGAGCACACTTTTGATGTTCATACCACAGAATAGTGTAATGACACATTTTGAATAATGGACACCCATTATTAAATAAATAATTAGCAGGACACATGTAATTTGACTCAAATGGGAGAAAACATTGCATTAACACAGAGAAAAACATGAGATTTGTCCCCAGCTCTCCTACTCACTAGGGTCTATGCTTAGACATATAATTTAATACTATTAAGCAACATTAAAATTCAATGACTTTTGAGACTCTTTTAAATATAATATGCAATTGTTCTGATCTTTATATAGCAATCCATTCCAAATATACAATACATTCTGAATATTTTTTACTGTTAAGATTAAAACAGAAATGTAATACACATTTCAAAAATATCTACTAATATTTTTCTATTAAAGATGCTTTTAGATAGTTGAAACTAGGAGAATAAGACACCTATGTCTTGAAAGCTATTAAGAACACTTTTTTTTACAGAAGGAAAAATTCTTAAAAGCCCCTTGAGAAAACTGAAACTTCAATTTAGTGTACCCATAACATGTACTTTTGGGGAAAAAAATCTAGTGAAAGGAACACTAGATTTCTAAGGTAAATAAGAAAGAACACTAAGTACATGTCAAGAGAGAAAAAAAGAGGCCATGGAAGGCAGAGTTACTACATTTATATAAAATCTATAGGTAAACTGCCAAATATATACATACCAAAATTATTTAGCATATTAAGAAGGAAAGTATTTAAATTATTACACTACTTTTATTTTATGAAACACCAAATAAGTTGGCTTTAAATTGTAGTTTGTCCACAAATAGCCCCCCTATAAAAACGTGCATTTTCTCATTTTGATTCAGTTCTTTAGATATGTGATATTCCAACTTGTTAACACCTGATTGTTTGACACAATTCAGAGTTCTAAAGTCATTTCTCTTTTCTTTATTACTGTGAATTTTGTAGATAAAATAAAGCCCTTGGAGGTAAAAATGCATTCTCTAACCCAATCCCTGATGCCAGTTTGTCTTGTGCACTTAGAAAAGTATTTCTAGTGTTGTAGATAACAATTGCTTTCAGCCCACAGATGTCTGTCATATTGAGTCTGTCGCTTGATGCTCCCTGCCACCATACCTTGTGTCCTTTAGGTAAGTATATTAAACAGACCAGGTATACCTGATATATTGACACAGACAGATCTTTCAACTAACTAGTTTTTATGCATATAATACTGACTGGAACCTGCTCATTAATTACATCACTGTTTACAGGTACTGAAATATCTTAATTCAATGTTCTTATAAATATTTAAGAAAAAAGACACTCCTACTATGCCACCTTAATCTTGTCTGGCCTCAGAGGGAGAGGATGAACCTAAGCTTGTAGAGACTTGGTGCCTCTGGTGGGGGACAGCCTTTCAGAGGCAAAGGGGATGGAGGATGGGATGAAGAGAGAGCTCTGTGAAGGAGACTGGCCGCAGGGGTAACATTTGGGATATAAATAAATAAAATAATTAATTAATAAAAAATTTAAAAATACATTGCTTCATGTGAAAGAATAATAAAAAATATAATCGCAAGAAAAAAAGAATCTTTTAGTAAAACATTATAAATTAAAGAAGAAAAATAAATCACTTAACTGAGAGTTAACAACACCATAAAAAAGTAGGCCCTGAAACAATTTTAATTGTGAGAATAATAAAGCATCAATAGAAAATATTTAATGGAAAATTCCAAGTGAGTAAAACATAAGTTTAAAACAATATGCAGAGAATAAAAAGCATGCATCTGGAGATATGGCTCAACAGTTATGAGCATGTGTCTGTGAGATATAGCTCTCACAGAGAACTCAAGTTCCATTCCTAGCACCAGAGTAGGAGGGTTCACAATGACATGTAATTCCAGGTCCATCGGGAAATCTAGTGTCTTTGGCATCCACAGGACCTGAAGGTCATGCACAGACATATGTATAATTAAATAAAATATTTCTATTTTTACATATATCCAAATAATTTTATTACATTCCAGAATAAACTCAATGATATTAATAGGAACAAAATATCAAGAACTGAACAAGTCAAAATTCAAAATTCCGTAACTATTAACCAAAGATGATCTGCTGTACAAAGAAACACAATCACATAACTTATGGGAAGGATACACCACTCAAATATATGTAGGAACAGACCCAATAATATCTTTTTATAAAAGGTAATAATTTTATTGGATATTTTTTTATTTAAATTTTAAATGTTTCCCTCCCTTCTGGAAACTCCCTATTACATCCTCCCCCCCCCTGCTTCTATGAGGCACCCACCCACCCACTCCCACCTTCCTGCCCTTGATTCCCCTGCACTGGGGCATCTATCAAGCCTTCATAGGACCAAGGACATCTCCTCCCATTGATGCCTGACAAGGCCATCCTCTGTTACATATGCATCTGGAGCCATGTGTACTCCTTGGTTGGTGGCTTAGTCTCTGTGAGTTCGGGTGGGGGGGGGGTCTGGTTGGTTGATATTGTTGTTTTTCCTATGGGGTTGCAAACCCCTTCAACTTCAGTCCTTTCTCTAACTCCCTTTCTCTATTGGGGACCCTGTGCTTAGTCCAATGGTTGGCTGTGAACATCTGCCTCTGTATTTGTAAGGCTCTGGCAGGTCCTCTTAGGAGACAGCCATATTAGCCTTCTTTCAGCATGCACTTCTTGGCATCCATGATAGTGTCTGGGTTTAGTAACTGAATATGGGATGAATCCCCAGGTGGGGTAGTCTCTGGGTGGCCTTTCCTTTAGTCTCTGCTCCACACTTTGTCTCCATATTTCCTCTCTTGTGTATTTTGTTCAGCCTTCTAAAAAGCACTGAAGCATCCACATTTTGGTCTTCCTTCTTCTTAGACTTCATATGGTCTGTGAACTGAATCTTGGGTATTCCAAAGTTAAGCTAATATCCATTCATCAGTGAGTACATACTGTGTTTGTTCCTTTGTGACTGAATCACCTCACTCAGGATAATATTCTCAAGTTCCATCCATTTGCCTGTGAATTTCATGAAGTCATTGTTTTTAATGACTAAGTCGTACTCCATTGTGTAAATATACCACATTTTCTGTATCCATTCCTCTGATGAGGGACATCTGGTTATTGTCGATGCCAGGATGTGCTTGCTGCTAGAAGCCTGATATGGCTGTCTCCTGAGAGACTCTGCCAGAGCCTGACAAATACAGAGGAAGAAGCTTGAAGCCAACTATTGGACTGAGCTCAGGGTCCCCAATAGAGGAGATGGAGAAGGGACTGAAGAAGCTAAGGGGGTTTGCAGTCCCATGGAGTGAGCAACAGACCAGACCCCTCTGAGCTCCTGAGGACAGGCCCACCAACCAAATAATATACATGAAGCAACCTGTAGCACTGGCCACATATGTGACAGAGGATGGATTTGTTGAACATCAGTGGGAGGAAAGGCCCTTGGACCTGAGGGTGCTCACTGCCCCAGTGTAGGGGAATGCCAGGATGGGAGGATGGGAGTGGGTGGGTGGGGGAGCACCCTCAAAAAGACAGGGAAGGTGGGATGGGATGGGGGGTTCTGAAGGGGAGAGCTGGAAAGGGGAAAACATTTGAAATGCAAATAAAGAAAATATCCAAGAAAAAAATGAATTTTGTTTTTATCAGGTTACTGGGTATATCTAATGTACTGGCTAGCTTTGTGTCAACTTGACACAGCTGGAGTTATCACAGAGAAAGGAGCTTTAGTTGGGGAAATGCCCCCATGAGATCCAGCTGTGGGGCATTTTCTCAATTAGTGATCAAGGGGGAGGGCCCCTTGTGGGTGGTGCCATCTCTGGGCAGGTAGTCTTGGGTTCTATAAGAGAGCAGGCTGAGCAAGCCAGGGGAAGCAAGCCAGTAAAGAACATCCCTCCATGGCTTCTGCATAAGCTCCTGCTCTCTGACCTGCTTGAGTTCCAGTCTAGCATCCTTTGGTGATCAACAGCAGTATGGAAATGTAAGCCAAATAAACCCTTTCCTCCCCAACTTGCTTCTTGGTCATGATGTTTGTGCAGGAATAGAAACCCTGACTAAGACATCTAACCTCGAGGTTGAAGGTTCAATTTGGTTACTGGAATGTGGGACAGAGCCGGAGGGACTGATGGGCCATAGTGTTGTGGCCCACTGGTGCTGGCACTAGAGCAGGAATGTGCCAGCTCAATTTTTTTAATATTTCCCTCAACAATCTACAAATAAATTTTAGAAAGTCATTGCAACTGGAAAGTAGACAAACTAGACAAATGCTTCATAAAACAGCTAATTATTAATTCCATGTTCTCCCCACAGAAACATCTCTGACCTTCTTGTAAGTTAGGACCTCTGGCCTTCCTAATGACCCTTCGAGTACAATGGGCTTAAAGAATTTCTTTTTCTCCTTAAACTAGTCGGAATACATATCCATTTTGTCTTTCAGTTTTAGATGAAAGAATGTCCCAGATATCAATATGTGACTTTGAGTGTAACGTTTAGGTATAGCTGACTCCATATGGTCAAGTTTAACCCTGACTCCCCCCAGCTGATATCCATCTGCTAGAATCTTTCCAAGTAGTCAGAAAGAGTGACCTGGGAAAACACAGATGCACAGCCTTCAGATAGCTCACTATGCAGCACCTTTCATCCCTCAGAGGTCATTCATGGACTTCCGTCTGCAATCTCATTCATTATTACCCAACCTCTTCCCCTTTCCTTTCTGTCAAGAACATAAACCCTGCTGTCGACTGCTTCAGAGTTCTACCGCAATTGCTTTCAGCTAATTCATGTCCCAATCTAAGCATGAACTATCAAGTATGCACTTGATACCTGCATTCTTGGTGCATCAGTGTCAAGCAAGGTAGAGTTTCTGCATGATATCTAGTCTAACCTAGGGAGATTCTTTGTCAGGAGGGATTCTCAAGGGTAGGTGGGACTGTACACATTCTCCTTTGGAGACTGTCTTGATTATTACGTGACATGGGAAGAGCCAAGCCCACTGTGTGGAGCACTATTCCCCATGAAGTTGATTCTGGACTACAGGAGCATAGTGAAGAAGCTAAGCATTTCTCTCTGCTCTGAACTACTAGTGTGATGTGTCTACATACCTCATACTCTTACTGCCTTAACTTTCGCACAGTAATGGACTGTAACCTGAAATTGTATTCTAAAATAAAACCCCTTTTTCCCCTGTGTTGATTTTTGTCAGGGTACATCTTTATTACAGAAACAGGCATAAAACTAAGATAGGCGTTTTAATGGTCTTGATTTTCACTATCTTAGAGATACTCTCTATAAAATGTAGCCCCTTCTGGCTTGACATCTTATCAATTATCTCAATTCACCATGATCAAAGCTCTTAAAGTTTATTGCTACTCTTCATAGTCTCCTCTTGAAGAAGGAAGTATGTTTGATGTTCTGTGGATTCCCTCTCCATCCCCGTGTGTGTGTGTGTGTGTGTGTGTGTGTGTGTGTGTGTGTGTGTGTGTGTTTCTTTTCTACATTAGCTCAATGTTCATGAAAAATATCTATGTGAAGTATCAACTGCATATGAAACCAACTCTCAAGTTCACTTGTCAAAGCACACTCTACTCTTGCTGTTCTCTTGCACTGGAAAACATTACTTTTTCCAAATCCAAGTTGATTTGCCCCTCTACTCATTTCCTGCTGTGCCTTGTTCCTCCCAACACTCAAAGATACGATTTTTGCTGTCTGTTCCAATAAGTCAAAATAAATTCAAAGCTAAAATGTTGCTCTCACTTTGGAATAGTTTCATAATAGGATTAAAATTGTCTCTGGATAGAAGAAGTGGGCTACCACTTTGAGTTTTCTGACAATATTTTATCTCTATGTTTACATAATATGCTGGACTCTTCAAGTTCCCTATCTAGCAGCTAAGCAAAATGTGAAATGAGACACGAAAATAGCAGACAGAAAAAAAATCCTAACGAATCCCTAAATAATTTATAGAACACAATACCTTTTATATTACTTAAATGATATATATAAAATACTGCAAAGGCATTGATATGGGCTATCTCCTGCTCTACTAGAAGGAATAGAATGTAGGACTTGAATTTTGTCCTTGGAAAGGGTCCTTGCTGCTCTGGTATCCTGGAACCTAACTCCCATGATACCATATTCTGGGATGGCCTAGAAGATCTCTTCCATATAGAAGGAGGGGAAGTCCAGTCATATTGACCATGATGCAAATGAACAGACTAAATCTGGACCCTGCTGGTATTTTGTTCCCTAGAGCATGTGGCTTTGGAGGAGGCTGGGCCTTCTAATCTCAGAAGTTATTCATCCTGCTCCCTATGACCCAGGCAGAGAAAGTTTTAGTCATAGGGACCAGGAATGTTCTAGCAAGAATTGATCTCTATATGTGGATGTATATCAGGAATGAGGACACTCTCTTCAGATGCCCAAGCTTCATCCAGTGATTTTTTTTTCCACATAGATTGCTTCCAAAGAATCTCAGCTATAAGGTATTATAAACAAAGCACTCTCCAAAAGGGGCTGCAGTGAGTTGTGGGCGCCCTTTAATGACCCTGCCCTATCTCCCTTATAGATACTAAAGAAAAGCAGATGGTCTTTTCTCGGGAGGGACAAGAATTGTCCCCTTGTTGACTGCTCTGATCTCACCTCACCACAGTCTTGGTCTCAGCTCACCACTTAAACGTTAGTTCCAGGCAACCATGTGGCATTTCACAGAAGTATCAAATTCTGGTTCACTCAGGCTGCCGCAGCTTCATGGGCCAGGTCAGAAAAGTGTAAGTTACTATACTGGTGCTGAGAAAGAGGATGGGATGAGTTGCCTACAGAAAATGTGAAGAAAGAAAAACATTCTATGCAAAATCCCCACATCTTTAACAAGTCTCTCTGATTTTCATTTTTTTTTATGAAAAACAAATAAATAAAGTCTCTGTCTATATTGTACAGTCCTGTGGTCTACTAAAACTACAGTGAAAGATCTTATGCTATTTGGATTGTACAGCAATAAGCATCTGTGGTTGATGTTAGAAAACACAATATAAATAGTATTTAGTATGGTGTGGCAATTCAAGGGTAACCATATACTCATGGCTTCCTTAACTTTGCCTTATCGCCACTGGCTATATCTTTCTGATGCTTAATTTCAATACCTGGTCTCTTGACAACCCAAATATTGAAAATATGCTTGCCTTCTTTTAGTGAAATACTTCCCGTCTCAGTTTTTCGATTCTGCCTCAAATCCTAGCACTAAGTGTCCTCCCAGGAGCCAGGCTTGCTTTAGTAAATGGGATCAGTGCTCAAAAACGGAGGTCAAGGGGAGCGTGAAAACAATTCTTGTTGAGCACTTGCCGAAGACAGAATAACTCCGTGAAATGGTAGAAGAGCTCTTACCTTGAAGCTGCAAGCTGATATTGGACATGGCAAGCCATTTGATCTTCCCTTAGTTGGCTCTATTTCACTTGCTGAGGTGTCAGGGCGTAGAAGTGCGTATTTCTATCCTTCTGATGACATTTCTTTTTTATTTTCTACCATCCAGCGCCCCTGTCTTTGTGTGTGTGTGTGTATGTGTGTGTGTGTGTGTGTGTGTGTGTGTGTGTTTGTGTGTGTGAGAGAGAGACAGAGACAGAGACAGAGACAGAGAGAGACAGAGACAGAGAGATAAAGAGACAGAGAGACAGAGAAACAGAGACAGAAAGGCAGAGACAGAGAAATGCACATATATATGCAGGTGAATGTACCTATGTATGCACATGGTGAGGATGGGAGGTTCTCTGCTGTCCTCTACTGCAAGCTGCCTTTTTTTTCAGACACAGACTCTCAGTGAAGCTAGACTTCACGACCACCAAGCTCCTAGGATGAGCCGCTTCCTAACCTCTAATGCTGGAGTTAGAGGCAAGTGAGGTCATACCCAGCTTTTTTATCTGAGTATTGGGCATCTGAACCCAGTTCTTCTAGCTTTCACAGTGAATGCTTTTTCCCATGCTGACACCTGCTCCAGTGGTCAGGCTTTGGTAGATTTTGCACTTGTGACAGGTTCATTGTGAAGCTCCACAGTTTCCCCGTTATAGCCATGTCTATACCAAGAGGCTCCCAATAGCCTGATTTTGAAATGGACATGTTCAATTGTTTTCCCCATAGTAAAGACTTTCAAATCTTGAGATGCCATGAATTTGAGATGCAAATACCTGTAAGTGACCCAAGTCCTCATCCCATCAACTTTTGTTTTGTTTTGTTTTACACACAGCTATTGTGTGGCTATACACAGCTATTACCAGCAGAGCCATCTATTCATCCTCCACCATTCTTCATGTCGTGCTTCTAGAGCCTCTGTCATAGGAGCCACTCTCACATTAAAATATGCATACTCCTGTGGCCAGTGTTGACTTCCAGATAATACGTCCTAAGTTAACTGCAAAGCGAACATAACTGCCAACTGTGGACATACTCTCAGTCTCATCTGAAAACATAACTTCTGACTGGCAAAGAAGATGGAATGCATCCTAATCTAGGGGAGACCAATTAACTTGAGAGTAAATTGTCTCTCATTATGCACAGAGCTCCAGAGTCACTTACTGGAGGACAGGGGTTGAATACAGAAGGATACTTACTGGCAAGATTTCTCCTATGGGCTCTACTATCCTTCAACTCATTGTGTTCCCCCTGAGTAAAAACTTTTTTTCTAGGTAATTTGCATGTTTTAGAGACAAAAAATGGCATTGCAAGATCAGAATGTCTTTGCTGTGGTGAAAACAACTTGACATATCTCTTTCAAAAACAGAGCTATATGGTGTTCTTGGTATAAATACATCCATGCTATGAAAAGAAAGAACGAAGCTTTGGATCCTGTGCTACTTACATGTGCAAACTCAGTGAGGGTTTGGCCCCATGGAACAAGGATTAACTCAATCACTGTGCACTGCCAGTTTTGACACATGTTGATCAGGATCTTCAAAGTTCTGCTTGCTTCGGCCTGGGGAAGGGCTAGAAAACAGTGATTTGCCACTCAACTGTTCCTCTCCAGCTGCTACTAACTAGCAATGCAAAACTGATGGGTTCTTCTGATCTCTCCTCCACTCTGCAGTAAGGAAGAGTTCATGCTATCCTCTGCCTTCCACCAATACTTCACTCCTTAACATAAAATATTGGGAGACTTCAGAAGACATGCTATATTCCTAAACCTTGACACCCTGGGTAAAAGGCTTTATTAGGGATGTCAAGCCATATGTGTGTACGTAAGTGTGTGTGTGTGTGTGTGTGTGTGTGTGTGTGTGTGTGTATGTGTGTGTGCGTGTGTGTATGATGTAATTATAATATATAATCTATATGTAGATACTATGTAATCTATATCTATGTACCTAATCTAATATATTATATTTAACAGATATAACCATCTATCTTTGGGTATTTCATCGTTGTTTGAACAGATTTAATAAATAGAAAAATCAACCTTGTCTTCAGCACAGTTAAAGTCTGGCAAGGTGGTAAAGGTGGGCTACAAGTCAAACATTAGGTGTCCTCTCGGTGGTTCTTAAACTCAGCATCCTTCGGTCAGCAAAGTATGCACTCTTGGACTTGTGGAAAAACAGGATTTGATTCTATGTTTGCCTGACTGAATACATGAATTAATTCCTTTCTCTTAAAAAATGAAGATCCAGAGATCCAGTTCAAAGGTGAAGTTTATCCCTTAGCCTTAGAGAATCATATAGTCAGCCTGTGGGGCACTGGGTCTAATTTAAAGCCAAAAGAAGAAGAAAAGGGAGAGGGGGGGCAGGGTAGGAGAGAGAGGGAGGGGTAAGAAAAATGAAGAGGAGATGGAGATGGGAGGTGAAGGAGAAATTTAAAGAAGAAAAAACAGCAGAAGAAAAGGTGTTGGTCCTACTGAGTTAAATGCAGTTTCTATAAAAGTTAATGTCATATTATTCAAAATCATAATGAATATATTTGACAGATGTATACTTAGTGGTCTGGGTTCTGGGGTGCATGGTGAACCAAACATTGGGAAATCTGTCGCCTCATCAGATTTACATTTCACAATACCACTTACAGTTCATGTGTTTCTTTTCTGACCACATTGGATTTTTTTTTTTAAAGTTCATTTTTGCTTTCATTTGCTTTTAGCTGATTTCAGAAAGAAAATGAAGAAGAGATGGCATTATTTTGCTTGCTGAAGCCACTTGTTCATTTTGCCAAAGACAGTGTTTGCTGACTGTGGTTTTCATTATCCTGAGAACAGAGTGGACTCTGCAAACCAGCAGGTGTCCACATGCTCACTGGTTTTCTGAGTCCTGCTCCCAGCTCTGCACTCCTCTGCCTACAAGCCTGTGTCACTTACTTCTTGTCTGGACAAAATTTAAAGAGTCATGTACATTTCTAGACTTGGTGAAAAGTTTGAATTGTCTCTGACTCAATTTTGCTGTTACTCATAATCCTTGGATACAGTTTCTTATGTTTGCCCAGCATGCTAGGTCATACAAAAGAGTGATTCCTAAGATCTTTGCTAACATAGCACTAACCTGCTTGCTCTCTCTAATGCCTGTCTTTACCACAGGACTCCTCTAAGTCACTATCCATCTCAAAATTTGGTCTGCCTCTGATTGAGACTAAGACATCCCTGTCATTTGGTTCATCCCCCAACCACATGAGCTTGGGGCACACATCAGGGCACACATACGCTCTGAGCAGAGTCATCTTGCTGATGGCCCTTTCTGCTTTCTTCTCAGTGAGTATGTGGCTTCACGGAAGCTCTATGTATGTGCTCTGCTTCCAGAACCACCTCCTCAAGAATAAACATCAACCTTTATTTTGTTCCTGGCATTTATCATTCAGTAAACCGTGGGAGAGGTGAGGCCACCGTTGCTCATAAATAATATTTAGTACTCCTACTGAGATAAAACATTTTGGATAAGAACATATTTTGCATTCTCTTCACTGGGGCCATGAATTACTGCTGAATCCATCCTGTGTTACTATAGTAATTGATTTACAAAATAGCTTTTATGCGGCACATACAAACTCACTCTTTTTCCAAACAGGAAAGATTTTTAACTGCAACAGTGTGGTGGAGCAGAGAGCCTGCTGAGCTGAAAAGCCAATATAGCTATCTGATTAATTGATTCTGACCTCATAAATATTAGACTTTGGGGGCTCTAATGGAACTTCCCGAGGGCAAATTGCATGGTTCACCTCATTCATTTATATCTCTGGTTGACAGATGTACATTATAAAATGTCACTGACTGTGCTAGCAACAAATGAGCTATAACATTTGCATCTTGATTCTGTGGTGGGATTTTCATGAAACACTTTTGCTAAATGATTCCAACAGTAGTGAAGCATTGCTAACCACACACCACCCCTTTCTACACTCATTAGCCTCTCAGCATTCATATTGATCTTCTTTTACTACAGAAGCTTTGTAGAGATTTCTGTAGTAAAAGAAGATCAATATGAATGCAGTTCCCGGAATACCATGTTTTCCGGAACTGCATTCATATTGATCTTCTTTTACTACAGAAGCTTTGTAGAGATTTCTGTAGTAAAAGAAGATCAATATGAATGCAGTTCCCGGAATACCATGTTTTCCGGAACTGCATTCATATTGATCTTCTTTACTTAGAGCTAAAATTATAAAATTTCTGCACTAATATAGACAGTTTTCCTTTTAATGCATACTATCTTTCCTGCATAGTTAGTAATGCCTGACAATCATTAAGAATTGATGGCAATTCTGGTTGTGGCTTCATTATTAATAGAGAATCAATAAAGAATGAGCTAAAATTCCAAACTTCAAAATGAGGCAAATCTCAGAAAATAAATCATATAGTGACAGACATGCCTGAAATTTACCATTTTAGTCTCTTGATAATATCCTACTTGGACTGTCTAGCATAGAGCAGACGCTCACTAGACAGAAATGGAAAAACAAAAACAAAAACAAAACCACAAGGATCCTATAATACAAATACAAGGATCCTATAATACAAATACCCATAAGCTAGGGACATGGTCAGTCAGTAAAATGCTTGCAGTGAAGGCATGAGAACTTGAGTTCAGGTCCCTAGCACCCATGTAAAACAGCTGGGAATGCCAGCATGCACTTGTAATTCCAAGTATGGAGGTAGAGTCAGGAAGTATCGAAGTTTGCTGGCTAGACAGTCTAGTTACAGTGGTAAGCTCTGGTTTCAGTAAGAGACCCTGTTACAAAAGTAAGGTATAGAAGAGAATGAGCAAGTCAATTGATGTTGACCTCTGACCAACAGATTCACACATGACCACACACCTGTACATTTCCTTGCATGAATAAATACACACACACACGTACAAAATAAATGACTATGGAATATAATTTCCATCTAAAGAGATGCTTAATCTTAGCAAGGAAACGCAGGCCTATAATCTCAGGCCTTGAGAAGTTGAGGCAAGAGGATTGCCAAGGGTTTGAGGACAGCCTGGGCTACACAATGAGACTCTGCAAACAAAGAAACAAACAAAAACAAGGTGATTCTATCACATAAAATAATATAGTCATGTATCTTAACACAGCAGCAGATTTAGTGAGAAATAAAGTTTACTTATATTGTAAGCATAGAAAATAATGAAAATTTCAGTGGACATTAATATTCTTAATGGAAAATAATTCAAGTCATGAAATGCTTACTTTCAGGGAAATACTGAGAACCATCATTTCCACCAAATAGAATAATTTAATAAAAGACTAGTAAGATGACTCAGCGGGTAAGATTCAGGTTGCCATCAAGTTGATGACCTAAGATTGATCCCCGGAAACCACATGGTATAAAAGATTTGTTCTGGCTAGTTGTCCTCTGATGTCTACCATCGTACACACCCATAGACAGACAGAGATAGATAGATAGATAGATAGATAGATAGATAGATAGATAGATAGATAGAATGTAAAAGATATAAACTGTGGTACCATTATTCTTTTTTGTATTAGAATCATAGAATTCAGGAAGATAGTTTTAAAAACCAGTTTCAACAGTTAATTTAGAAAACAAATTTAATTCTTTCCATGTTTAAGATGCATTTGAACACTGTAGTCAAGGATGTCTTACACTTTTTGTAAAGCTTTAATTTTCTTTATTTTGTCATGACTGCTTGCATACTATTTATATCGCTTTACAAATTATGAAAAAAATAAACAAGTCAGTTACAGAGGAGTCAGAAAAGCTCTGGCATGGAGACACGAGAACAGCACATGAGCTGATTAACCGTAAGTTGTGACTTAGCCAGCCAATCACCTACACATGTGTACTGTGCTTTTAAACACTTATTGGAGCCCAAAGAAATGAACAACCACAATACTCTTAAAAGCCTACAAATTGGAAATGCAAATCATTTTTAATGTTATAAGTGAATTTACATACTCAGGTACTGAGTGAAAATCAAACTGAGCCGGGAGATAATGCACTGGCAGGAACATTGGCTATGCAAGAGTGAGGGCCTGGTTCAGACGTCCAGCACCTAAAACCTGTGTTTTTAAATAGCCTGTAAGCCCAGGGCTGAGAGTGAGCTCGGAGAAAGAAGGACCACAGGGACTTTCTGGCCACCAACCTATTTTAAAAACTGGAGAACTGGTTCAGTGAGAGGACCTGACTCATGGACAAATGCAAAGTGATAGCATTTACCTCTGGCCTCAATATGCTCATACATGAGAAAATGGATTTGCACACACATGCACAAATTGATGCACTACACAATACATTTCTCTTAAACACACACACACACACACACACACACACACGCCAATAGGAAAGGTTCTTGTCAAGCTTCTTTAAACAGAAACCTAAGTCATTGTGTGGAGACCTCCTGGCCTCTGACAATAGCTCTTTATTTCTTTGGAAATATATAAGGTCTCTGTTTCTCTTGTAAGAACGCAGAGGAGATTAACTATTGCATTTGTAGGATTTGTGAAGCACAGAAAATTCTAAAGATGCAGGGTGGACAAAAAAGCAAAGCAGAAGCACCTGAAGGAACATTATTTTTTATAACCGTTCTTAATATATTTTCCCATGATTGAGTTATCTGGAAGTCTGAATAGAACATTTATTCTTGAGGGCCTTGGGAGTTAATGAACCAGAGGCTCAAGGTTATAACAGTTCCGTGGTATCTCCAGGGCACTTTGTCTTCTTTTAGAAGAGCAAATGCTTCCTGTATAGAATTCCTCTATTTTCTACAGAAGATAGCACCTCTGCAGAGTCAGAACCTCTTCTAAACTTAATAGAAAATCTTCTTGCTCCTCAGACACTCATCAGGACCTGCACTATCCCTTCAACTCATTCTTCTCTTTTAATTGCTTATGTACAGAGAACTTATTTTTCCTCAGATGCCATGACCACTAGACTTCTTGATTTACATAAAGCACTTTACCTAGTTGGAACCTGTAGGAAAACCTGTGTTTTCTCAACATTTGGCTCTGTTCTGTGCTTCCATTGATCAAATTCTCATTTATTTTCCTGTCCCTGGATATTTGTTTTCTCATATACAACATGGAACTTATACTATTACATTACTTATGGTGAGAATATTGATTCACACCTATAATTCTCCTACTCAGGAACTAAGCAGAATTGTGATTTGGAAGTTAGCCAGGAATACATAATATCCTGTATCTTGTCTCAAGAGACCAAAATAATAGTGAATACATTATAATATTATGGTTTTGGATTTGTGTGATGATTAAATGTGACTGTGAGATAATCTATATGGAGCTTTTAACATAGTGATTAACACTGAGAAGTTAAAAGATAAAAGCTATTAATAGTAATAATAATATAATTATTGCAGATAATAAAAATAGTGTGTTGAAGATGTGAGAAGGGTAACAATGGAAAAATGTAAGTCTTCCCATATTTTGATAATTATGTGTACAAATAAAATGTAACAGCTCCCTAGAGTTTTGTCTTTCCAGTTTTGAATACACCATTCTTTGGTCAACCACCTTTCTTAAGTACATGTCACTTTCTAAGACTACTGGTTGTTTTATATTTTATTCTTCCTCATGGGAACAATGTAATAACCTATTTTATGAGGAAAGGCTCAATTATTGGAGGCTTCAGAAAATCTACATGGAAACACAGTTATTTATGTATGCTTTTTATTTTCCCTAGTAAATTGAACCTTGTACCAAGAAAGAGACTTGGGTTTTGTAGTCTCCATGACACTTACATATATATGTTTAATTAAGTCTTGGTTTCCTTATTTTTTTTTATTGAAAACTATTAATATACCATGCCTTTTTCCAAAATTTCTCTTTCTGTTAAAAACACAAACCATGTTTGTACACTTCTCGCCAATTTTTATTTGCCAGCACTGTTGTATTGGAATAAATCAAGGCATTTACCAGTGTGATGGGCAAAGTCAAGTTAGTAGCACAGGTTATGTTTTAGACTCGTGTGCAAAGAGAAAAGAATCAAAATAACACAGTCATTGTCATATGCACCAGAATATGTAAGTCCAAATCTGTCTTGCTCTGTGTAGTGGGTCAGCGTAAGATGTATTTGCTTTTATAGTTTTATACATTATTTGCGTTTTGAGCCACAGTTTAAGATTTGGTTTAACTTTGATTTTGTAGTTTTCTAAACACTCAACCATCAAGCTTTGCTGCTCTGTATTTCATGTACTCGATTTAAGACTTCTTTAACCCAGAGAACAATCTGGGCTTTGCCCAAGTAGGACAGGGTAATTGAGCCAAGAGGCTAGACGCTGGTGTGATTAGGGGTTTGCAAGCCAATAACACAGTTTCTCCAAGCCTGAAGATGACCACTGAAATAAGAGTAGGCAGTCTGGGAAGCATGCTCCTGCATGCCAAACACAGATGAAGAATGCGGTAGAAAGAGCTGATGCTGAGGTCAGACAGAACATAATCTGAATTCTAGGTCTACCATGTATTTACAGTGGGCAAGACTTCTTGCCTCTATAGCCTTTAATTTCTTGCATATAAACTTAGAAGGCAAACCCAACTTTAAAGGATAGCTGTGACAACTGAGAAAATGGACATGCTTTGGCTTTCAACACTTAGCGTGTCGACTTCTTCAACCTTGCTTGTGACCTTTGAGAACTTTGACTTTCCATGTCAGAAAACACAGGCGTTGATGCTTAAGTAAACCATTTACTCAGAGCTGTGGTGAAGCCTCTCTGACCTACACTATGAAGGCACTAAATCATAGCCTGCTCTCCCTGAATTCAACTACACCTTTTACTTGTTTGCCAGAAAAAATTCTCTCTATAAGGTTGCCCTTTAAAAGACATAGACCTGCGGGTGTGGTGGCGCACGCCTTTAATCCCAGCACTCGGGAGGCAGAGGCAGGTGGATTTCTGAGTTCGAGGCCAGCCTGGTCTACAGAGTGAGTTCCAGGACAGCCAGGGCTGCACAGAGAAATTCTTGGACCTCTATCAGCTGGAATCTTTGAGAGTCATTTATTCCCACCCACACATCTTCCTTTAAACTTTTCATTTTCATCCTTTATCCATGACACCTCTATCTGTGTTCCTGGAAGAAAACTCATGGTCATCCAGTTAACGTACACATAGAATAGGAGAAGAGCAGACTTAAGTTAATCCAGAGGACACCCAAAACAGCAGCTAAGTGGAGGCTGAACTTCAGTACAGGAAGCCCCTACAACTGTCACTGAGAATGTTCGTCAAGCCACCTGCACTTAGTTCCTTTAGGAGGCAATGAGCAAGTGGCCATGTTTCAAGATTCATTATTAGACAACAGGCCACATTCTGTTCCACCGACTTAGAGAATTTTCTCGTCTCCCCTGCAAGCCATTCTGAGTAATGAAGTATATTCAAGCTGCTTCCTCAAGTCCTTCCCAAACAGAAAAATCAGAATTGTATCTTCACATCAACTCGAATCCTCAAATATCTACAGTCTAGGAAGCTGTTTTGGTGTGTGCGATGACACATGAATGCACTTCTGACAAAGTGGAGAAGGAAATGGCGTTCTCAAACATCTTGTTCCAGTGATTTATTTCCAACACCCGATTTAACACATCTGAAATGGGAAATGAGAAAATTAAGAAATCTGAGCGAAATAGAGCTAAACGGAACCATGGAATCTGGTGTTACTCTGTGGCTGTCTGCCAAGCGTTTCTCACTTCACAAATCTGTGTTCATGGCAGCGCGGAAGCACTGCTGTGATCCGGAAAGTCTGGGGGCCGGGCGTGTGTGTGTGTGTGTGTGTGTGTGTGTGTGTGTGTGTGTGTGTCATGTGGCTCTGTTGGCTTTGCATCTCATACAGCGTCCCATAGTTAGCACTGTAGAGTTGGCCTGCCATTTGCTTTCTCTTTCACCTTGAATATTCTGGAAAAGTGCTTCTGTTTTCTGTGATTTGCTCCCGCAACAAGAACCATTCTGGGTAGTAAAAAGCAATGCTACAAGCAAAGTTTTACCCTGAAGTAATAGAGGCTGTCTACTGAAAGGTCACAGTGGGCTGCATTGGAAGGTCAGGGCTCTGCTGTCTTCTCGTTATTGTTAAGCACAGCAAATTAACATTGTCAAAATGACAATAGCTCTTTTCATTAGTTTCTCTAAGATGAATCCTATTGCATATATATATTACAATAAAATTTAGCTCATATTTAAATACATAATACATAATATATTCTTCAATATTAGCTTATATATGTATGAAATCTCACTTTCTAGAGAAGACTGGCCTTGAGCTTTCAAGCAATGCTACTTCCTAGTTGCTGGTTTTATAGACCTGAAATAAAGTAATTTTCCTTATACTGGGTTGTACTGAGGAGAGTAAGTGGAAGATGGTCACTCATTTTTTTTTTCCTCCTTCAGCAAGCCTTTGCTCTGTGCCAGTGATTCTGCTGGGTGCTAACTAGAAATATGAAGATATAAAGCACGGACTCCCAAAGAGTTCAGAGCTAGCAAGAGCAGGTAAAGGTGCACGCAAATGATTTCCGCATCCGGTGATGTTTTTACTTCAATGCACAGTCATGTAGACTTCTATAAATTATATCATGGGGCCAGTAAAGGCGAAAAAAAAATTGTGTGTCTAGCTACGGAGAGGACAAGTCACTTCATAAAGTTAAACTGTATTGAGCATGTGAAATGAGATTTGAAAATCAAGTATTTAAAATGATTTTTTTTCTTCTTTCTTCCATTAGAACAATGTATCCTCTCCCTCCCTGTTGCCTTCCAGGCACGGACTGTGGGACTTCAGAAGGATTTCGCAAAAGAAAAGCCTTCATTGTGTGCTTCACTACCCCAGGATATCTGTATCTCCACTCTTCTCTTCAAGTCTTTTATTTTGCTCTTTCGGTATACCAAAGGAAATCCACAAAGTATGAACAAATAGGATTGCTTCACCTGAGCAGTATGTATACATGAGTATACCTGAGCAGTGCATGAATATGAATATATCTGAGCAGTGCATTTATATGAGTATACCTGAGCAGTGTGTATATATATATATATACATGTATACATGAGCAATGCATGTATATGAATATACGTGAGCAGTGCATATATGTGAGTATACCTAAGCAGTGTGTATATATAAGTATACCTGAGCAGTGTGTACATATGAGTATACCTGAGCAGTGTGTGTATAAGCATATCTAAGCAGAGTGTGTATATAGGTGTACCTGATCAGTGCATGTATATGAGTATACCTGAGCAGTGTGTGTGTGTGTGTGTGTGTGTGTGTGTGTGTGTGTGTGTATGTCTGAGCAAGGTATATATATATGAGTATGCATTTGTACATGGAAATGAATTTTATACTGTTTTCACCAAATGTGTGTGTGTGTGTGTGTGTGTGTGTGTGTGTGTGTGTGTGTATGTGTGAGTGTATACCTGAGCAAGGTATATATATATGAGTATGCATTTGTACATGGAAATTAATTTTATACTGTTTTCACCAAATGTGCATGCACTTTACATCTGTAGACTAAACCAAAAAATTATATCTCATCTAGATTTGTACAGAACTTTTTCTTGTACTTATTCTCTAAATCACATAGTGATTACTTATATAGTATTCAAAATATATTAGGCATTATAAACAATCTGGAAATAGTTTAAAGTATCATGTAAGTTACATGTAAATATTAGACCATTTTGTGTTAGATACTGAGACACTCCCTGACGATATCTGTAGGAGATTCTGGGGCCAATTTCTCACTGCTGTGAAAGTATGACTGCATAAGACTGTATCTGTAGTTCCATGAGCATAGTGAATTTGAACTCCATTGTGTGAATGAATAGGAAAGGAAAGAATATGGTGAAATGGCTTATTCAAATGAAGTAAATACAAAAGCAGTCATCAACTGCACAAGGAGCTCTTCCAACAGAGAAGAAAAGTATCTGAGGGATCAAAAAAATGAGCATAAGTTGGTCAGGACCATGCATGTTTTTTCAGATGTTCCTGTGACTATGGTTGGAAGGAGAGTGCTTTATACCCCAAGGGATGTTATCAGGTTAACACAGAAACATTGTACAAAAGGCCTCTAGTGCCTTTTCATAACATCGGAATGATGGCCCAAGAGTCACAGGCTTGGCTGTAGGCACCACCATAAATCAATGTCATCATCGGGAAAGCAAACCCAAAGAAGCATCTTGTCACTTTGTCCCCAGCTTAGTTTCTTAGCAGAGCCACCTAAACTGCTTCCTTAACTGACCTCTCTGCAGAGAACAGAAAATTTAAATGACAGGGAACACACAGCAAGGGAGCTCAGTGAGACCCAGGAATAACACTGAGGGACTGGCAACAGGTTTTATTCTGGAAACCCAGACTTCACTTTTCCCCCAAAGTGCTTCTGGGTCTTGTGTGCTCCACAGGAGGGAGCAGACAGAAGGGCTCTGTATGGCTCCCAGCCCTTTATTGACTCCAATATCAGAGTGCTAACCATTCTTTTAAATACTGTGATCCCACTAATATTTTATTGGCAGAAATGATTCCAATACTTATAATGCTATTGCAAGGTCATAAATTCTATGTGAGTCAGGATTCTGGTACTGTGCATAAGACTTCATTTTTGTTTTGTTTTGTTTTCTGTTTGTTTTTAAACACATTTTGTGTTTTGCAATGAAATCCATATATTAAAAATACTATAATTGTATGGTTTTACATATTTTTAAACAGAATAAAAGGGCAATTTGCAAATTCATCTGGAATAATAAAAAAGCTAGGATAGCAAAAACTATTCTCAACAATAAAAGAACCTCTGGGGGAATCACCATGCCTGACATCAAGCTATACTACAGATCAATTATGATAAAAACTGCATGGTGCTGGTACAGTGACAGTCAGGTAGATCAATGGAACAGAACTGAAGACCCAGAAATGAACCCACACACTTATGGTCACTTGATCTTTGACAAAGGAGCTAAAACCATCCAGTGGAAAAAAGACAGCATTTTCAATAAATGGTGCTGGCACAACTGGCTGTTAGCATGCAGAAGAATACGAATTGATCCATTTTTATCTCCTTATATAAAGCTCAAGTCTAAGTGGATCAAAGAACTCCACATAAAACCAGAGACACTGAAATATATAGAGGAGAAAGTGGAAA
>NC_034605.1:29512165-29527290 GCF_900095145.1 Mus pahari | reverse complement strand
CCATCATTGGGAAGAGAGGCCCCTTGGTCTTGCATACTTTATATGCCCCATACAGGGGAACGACAGGGCCAAGAAGTGTGAGTGGGTGGGCAGGGGAGCAGGGTGGAGGGAGTGTATAGGGGACATTCGGGATAGCATTTGAAATGTAAATGAAGAAAATATCTAATAAAATAAGTTAAAAAATTTAAAAAAAGTATTTTCAGTTTGTACAGTCCCTCCACTTGGTTTATGTTAGTTGGGCATTGTTTTAATTATTAATCGATAGGAGGATCCAATCCAATGTGGGTAGTGCAATTCTTACGCAGGGGGACTTGGACTTTGAAAAAGCTAGACAAACATGACCTGGGAACAAACCAGGAAGCACTTTTCCTCTCTGGGTTCTGCTTCAAATTTCTCCTTTGTGTCCCTTGATGATGGACTGTAACTTGTGAATAGTGTACACCCTTGCATCCTCAAGTTGCTTCCCATCGTAGTGTTGATTTCATCAACAGGGAATTAGCAAGAACAGGAAGGAAGGCACAGTGCTGGAAACAGGCTTGTTGGGTCCTCCCTCTAAGCAGTGTTGTGCCTCTTACAGGCATGCTGGGGGTTGCTCCCCAGATCAGCCGGAGTGCAGCAGATCAGGAGTGCAGCAGATCAGCCGGGACACAGCGTCCTCGGACTGCCCACTGTCAACGCCCACTCGTCGCCCGGACCAACCACCAATGTCGTCACGCCTACTCGATTGGACCCGCCTTCTGGACACAGCTCCACGGAGGACCAGACTGCGCACCATTGAGAGATTGGGACAATCGGAACATGCACAATTGCGACTGAGGGACACTCAGCAGAGACAATGGGGCACGTGGGCGAGGGTTGGGTTCTCCCGTATGTAATCAATAAATCATAATAATCTTTCTTGCAGATCATCTCTTAATTTCAGGAAGATTAGCTCTGCAATACGAACCCACCCCAAGGTGTTTTCTGCCCACGCAGACAGGCGCCGGTTAGCGTGCAGGCAGGAACACTACACAGGCTAGTCCATGACTGCGGGGGTGAGAATACAGCTCATTACACTGCAGAGGAAAACCAGAAGAGAGAACTCTGGCCAAGTGTGGTGGGTTAGAACACTCCATCTGCAATAGCCTATCTCCACCAGGAAGACCTCACACACCAAAAACTCTATAGCTTGTGGACAGTTGTTTAAATATGTGAGTTCATGAGGACATTCCCCATCCAAGCCATTTTCCTATTGAACAGGGATACTCCACAATAATACTAAACATGAGTTTTCCTTTTCTCCTTGCAGCATCAGCTGTGATATAGAAGCCATGGAGGCCGTAGATGGGAATCTGCAGTTTGGTTAAGGTGGTCGTATTGGTGTTGTCACTGTGAGTTTCTTTTGCCAGAATCCCCAGGGCCTAGAGTCTACCTCCAAGGCCAGCCACTTTGAGGTGTCTGCTGAGCATCATGGAGAAGTCTTGCTCCACTGGCTGTGTGTGATCTTTGTTAGGTTCACCTTCAAATTTTCACCCTGAAACTAAAGTTTCATTCTGTTCCTCAAATAATTTTATTCACTTTCTTCCCATGTTGTTTGAAAACAAATATATGTCACTTTAATGCCATCTTAACCTATTTATTTCAACTTGGGTCACCCTGAGCTTTGATTTGAGAAAGTATCAGGTTGGAGAGATTGCTTGGCTGTTAAAAGCTAGGGTCACAAACAAAAGCATCTATATATTCTCCTCTGTTAGTGATACTGATAGGAGAAGAATTCAAAGGGCCCAAAACTGTCAGACCAAAGGAAAATCAAGTGGTTCATGATACATCAATTAAACTTTTTATGAGTATTTTTCATTTTTATTTTTATTTTAGAGACAGGACGTTGATACATGGCCCTGGTTTGCCTGACACTCACTATGTAGACAAAGCTAGCCTCAAAACTTCAGAAAGCTAATGTTTCCTCCTTTCCAATGCTGGGATTATAGGCATACATCATGTCCAGTGCTGCATTCGCCTATTTAACTGAGTTATATGAGGCCAGGAAAAATAGTGGTTAGGATATTTCATCATGGTGAAGGGCTTCAGAGTTGCCAGTATTTTTTTGAATGAAGCCAGACATCTCCAGCCAAGGGTGTCTAGCTTATTTCTAATTCTTCAGTAATCAAATACATTCACCAAACTAAATTTTTAACCTTCTGATGAAATCCCTTCTATTTGATTTAATTAGAAATTTTGGCTTGCAAAACAAACACACTAAAACAATAACAACAAAACCTCCAGTTAAGTCTATAACCAACCTCTGGTTATACGAGACTGTCTATATTTAAACAGTTGTATATTTAAACAAATAAACACTTATGAACTAAACATAGGCTGACAGTATTTAGCCACATTTCTATAATATTACTACAGGCTTTATTTTATGCATGGAATTTTATACATTTTTTTTAAAGTTTTGTCATCCCAGCATGTAATATGGTAATTTTTTCCTCAGTTTTACAAACAAGAGCCACACAAACTATTGAAAAGTTGCATAGCAGGGAAAATTTAGACGTTCAAAGATATCTCTGGTTTTAAAACTGATTTTTCCAATCTAAGTACTCCATGAATTGAAAAACTTGACTAAAGAAGTACTTTGCCTAACATCTTGGTAATGACTTTAAATTGTTGTAACGTTTATTCTAGAATTAATATTTATATGGGTTGCAACATTGAACAGTGGTTTAGAGAATACTTTTATGCCCATATTAAGAAGTATATTGTAATAGCCGAAATGTTCAACATTAGTGTTGTTGACAGGGTAAGAAAGGCACCTGGAAGCTGTTTTTTCTTACATTTCTTCCCTTTTACATTCTTACCCATGTTCTTGTTCAGTGAACATTTACCAACTAAGTTGATTAAGCATCCTTCACCACTCCAGAAGGTCAGGCAGCACCATCCTGTTTTGCTAGCAGGTCTCCCATGTCGCAAAGACCTTGTTTGGTCACAACCTTTGGATGGGACAATTTCATTGATTTCTTACAGATGTTGACAAATATACGACATTTCAGTTCCAGTTTAATCTGGACTCTAGATCTGTTCTTAAATTACTGTTATTTGGAAATTGGTGCTGTATGGATGACAAGTGAGACCTCGGGAAAGCTAAGGAAAGCTCCTTCCCTGCCCTCGAAGACATGCAGTGATGTGTGTAAAAGCTTCTTTTCTTTTCTTTTCTTTTTTTTTTTTTTTTTTTTTTTTTTTTTTTTTTTTTTTTTTTTTTTTTTTTTTGGTTTTTGTTTGGTTGGTTATTGTTGTTGTTGTGTTGTTGTTGTTGTTGTTGTTTCCAAGACTGCTGTCCTGTATAGCTCATATCCTGTTACAGGCCATTTTTGTCTAAGCCTAAGACAATCTCAACTTCATGGAAGATTCCTGGTGTACTTGCTTTGCAATTAAATCTAATAGAATCACTTCTTCACAAATAAAAACATATTGCAGAATATTCTCATGTTTGTGTGAGTGTATATGTGAGGTTTTAGAAATCTCAATCCATTCATGCTCTGTTAGTAAGAAAATATTTCCTCTTTTAGACCCTGAGTTAGTTTACATCTTCTAATAAATTTATATTTGAAGTTCACCCATGTACTGGCAAGGATTATTTCAGTCATTGGGTAACGAGCAAGGGAGGTACAGACCCCAAATTTTAGGGCTTTTAATATAGTACCAGGATGTCCAATCCAGCAATAAGACAGTCCTCACAAATCTATCGCCATGCCCCACGAAAGAGACATGGCATGTAGAGAAGACTGCTGTGCATCAGTGTACTGTACACACCACTAATTCCAGCACTTAGACTTGAAAGCAGGAGGACAAGAAATTTAATCAGTTACATCATTCAAGACCATCATGGGATACATGAGACCCTATTTCAAATGCAAACAAACAAAACCAACAGTAACAGTGAAAAATGAAGACTAGCAGAAAGCTAATCGAATAAAGGTGTTAGTGAGAATGGCTTCACTTAGAGCACGATATTGATACACAAATCTGTTCTGAAATAAAACAGGAAATAATGCTAAGCAGCATATTTCAAGACAATTGTAACAGACCTTGGCATTTGGAAACATTCCATTACTCCATGTAACTTGTAAATGGACAATGTAGAGGGCAGCACTACTCGAGGGCTGTGCCTGGACCGCAGTTAGTGGCTCCAGTATTGTCTGAAGTTCACAGAATGTTGATGAGAAAAGTGAGAAGATGAGATTGATGCCTTCATGGAGCCTTGGGTGCAAGGATGGCAAAGCAATATTGACATGGATGGATGAGAGTAACAGATGGAACAAAGGAGAAAGAATGACAGGGGTGGGGAGGGGGAGAAATAGGCATGGAGAATCAACTCTTTCTTTTTTAAAATTATTTTATTAGCTATTTTCTTCATTTACATTTCAAATGCTATCCAGAATGTCCCCTATACACTCCCTCCACCCTGCTCCCCTACCCACCCACTCTCACTTCTTGGCCCTGGGATTCCCCTGTATGGGGCATATAAAGTTTGCAAGACCAAGGGGCCTCTCTTCCCCATGATGACTGACTAGGCCATCTTCTGCTATATATGCAGCTAGAGACACGAGCTCTGGGGGTACTGATTAGTTCATATTGTTGTTTCACCTATAGGGTTGCAGACCCCTTCAGTTCCTTGGGTAATTTCTTTAGCTCCTCCATTGGGGTCTCTGTGTGCTATCCTATAGATGACTGTGGGCATCCACTTCTACATTTTCTAGGCATTGGCATAGCCTCACAGAGATAGCTATATCAGTGTCCTTTCAGCAAGATCTTGCTGGCATATGNAATAGTGTCTGCATTTGGTGGCTGATTATGGGATGTACCCCCGGGNNGGGCAGTCTCTGGACTGTCCATCCTTTCATCTTAGCTCCAAATTTTGTCTCTGCAACTTCTTTCACGGGTATTTTAGTCCCTATTTTGGGGAGGAATAAAGTATCCATGTGTTGGTCTTCCTTCTTCTTGATTTTCTTGTGTTTTGGAGATTGTATCTTGGGTATTCTAGGTTTCTGGGCTAATATCCACTTATCAGTGAGTACATATCAAGTGAGTTCTTTTGTGATTGGGTTACCTCACTCAGGATGATATCCTCCAGATACATCCACTTGCCTAAGAGTTTCATAAGTTCGAATCAACTCTTTCATAAATAAAATAACTTTTGAACCAAGCTTCTTGAGTACTCATGAATGTATACTACATGAAAGGACAAAGATGTAAAATTATCTCCTACATTTTCTCTTCCTGAGTGAGGTCATTTTCATAATCAATCCCATAAAAGCATGTACAAGCACCAGTGAAACATATTTAACATATCAAATGAATCAAATGAATCTTTTCCCAGTTTCTTTTGGTCATTATAGAAATATCTTCAGATTTACTTCAGAAAATTCAGTTTTTTTAAATTGGTATACAGTGATTTATAACGTGAGTGTACTATAGTACATTTTTCACAGTTATTGTTGGTTTTGTTTGTTTGCATTTGAAACAGGGTCTCATATATCCCATGATGGTCTTGAATGACAGAACTGATTAAACTGGTCCTCCTGCTTTCAAATCTAAGCGCTGGCATTCATCTTCTATAGGATAAATGTGGGGGGTTGTATGTATACACACAGAGGCACACACAGCTATAGTCACAAGCAATGCAGTTTTAAGTACTTTCAATTGGAGAGTTGGCTTTAATTCTACATTACATATCTGCTGTGGAGGAACTTATGGGCAAATAATTCTATATTGCTTTCTAAAAGAGATAAAAAAATTTCACTTTTATAACCAATATATTAGAAAAATTCTCTCTGTGTCTGGACCAACAATAGCTGCACTTTGCTTCCTTCTGGACATCCATTCCTTCCTTGTATCTGAAAAGACTTACATAGAATCCTTTGTCTACAAAACATGCCCAAGGCAGAGTCTCTATGAGAAACCAGGGAGTGGACCCTACACAGTGCAAAGCATCCGATCTGGGAAGGATCAGCAGAGTTTTATTTGGAGAAAAACTGTGAAAATAAATAACCTGGCAAAATCAGTTTCTTAGTCAGGGTTTCTATTCCTGCACAAAACCCCATGACCAAGAAGCAAGTTGGGAAGAATAGGATTTATTCAGCTTAAACTTCCACACTGCTGTTCATTACCAAAGGAAATCAGCACAGGAACTCACACAAGGCAGGAACTTGGAGGCAGGAGCTAACACATCGATCATGAAAGGTGTTGCTTACTGGATGGCTTCTCCTGGCTTGCTCAGCCTGCTCTCTTATAGAACCCAAGTGTGATGGCTTTTATATGCTTGGCCCAGGGAGTGGAATAGAAGGTATGGTCCTGTTTGAGTAGGTGTGTCACTGTGGGTGTGGGCTATATGGCCCTCATGCTAGCTGCCTGAAAGCCAGTATTCTGCAGACAGCATTCAGATGAAGATGTAGAACCCTCAGCTCCTCCTGCACCATGCCTGCTTGGATGCTGCCATGTTCCCACTTTGATGATAATAGACTGAACCTCTGAATCTGTAAGCCAGTCCCAATTAAATGTATTCCTTATAAGAGTTGCCTTGATCATGATGTCTGTTCACAGCAGTAAAATCCTAACTAAGACACCAGGTCTACCAGTCCAGGGATGGCACTACCCACAATGGTTGGGCCCTCCATTCTTGATCACTAATTGAGAAAATGCTTTACAGCTGGATCTCATGGAGGCATTTCCTCAAGGAAGGCTCCTTTCTCTGTGAAAACTCCAGCTTTTGTCAAGTTGACAAACAAAACCAGCCAGTACAAGCAGATTCTGGCTTTGGAGATGTTTAGTTTAAGATGGGCATTTCACAGCCAAGTAGACATGCCCATTACTGATGTAGATGTTTGGACTTTAATTCTCCAAGGAAATTTCGATTTGAGACATGATATTTCCAAAGCTATAGTGACAGATATTTTAGTCTGGCATACATGAAGCTAAGGGCTCCACCCCAGCACTGCATAGCTGAATAGTGGTAGTCCATGCTTATAATCCCAGCATTTAGGAGGTAGACACAGAGGGATGAGAAATTCAAAATCATCCTGTTATATTTTGAATTCCAGGTGAACCTGAGACACATAATACCCTGTCTCAAAACAAAAGAAAACCAAGAAATCTGTTCAACGAGAAAGCATAATGAGACAGATCTCCTGCCTGAACCTCAAGAAGTGAGTCATAAAGGAGAACCTGAGGAAAGCCTGAGGAAGAGATGTAAGAGACACTCGAGAGATGGCAGGCACAGCAGCTCACCATTCAGAGACATTCACTTCACTTTCTTTTAGCAATTTCCATGAAGAAAGCTACTGAAGGCCTGCACAATTCTAAATGAGTCCGGTGAGGACTTTAATCTGAGCCATATGTAGTGGGAAACTATGAGGCCAAGGGCTCCTTAGAGTTCAATCTTGCCCTTAACTTGCCCTCAGAGGGAAGACTTGCACAGAGAAGGAAAGCCCAAAAACATTGGGGGCTTTATCCTGTCCCACAAAAGATTTGGAGCATGATATTGTGACATGACTACATTAGCCAAAATAAAGAATTCCTATCAATGTCCTTCTTGGCCCCTGAGCATTAGACAACACAAATTTAGTGCCTGCAATTTGCAATTAGGATGTTGAAAGATGACATGGACTAGTAGGAGGCACCTTCAAGTCAAATGTCTAGATGAAGAGTTGGGTGGTGATTAAAAGCTACAAGAGATGGATCAGAACAATTTTATACCCTTTCATAGGCTAAACAGCTCTGCTGCAGCAAGACCCTGAGTTGCTCCAATCACCATGCTATGCAAAGTAGCTCAGCATAAATGAGAAATGTGAGGTTTGGTCACAAGAAACATTTCATCCATGATACATATATTAAAAAGAACAAATCTATGTGTATCACATACATTGCAATAAAAAAAATGTCACCTCAAACAAGTACTGGAACCTTTCTGCTGTGAAAGTGAGCTCACAGGGGACATAGCATCTTCAGAAGTAAGCTTTGAGAGAATGACATCAGGTGAACTTGCCTGATGAACTTGGTTTAGAGTGGGTAGCAGGAGATGAGCTAAACTGTAGAATTGATTGTGGGAGAGGCAAAGCATGTGAAAGGCGAGTTTTGGGAGGTGTCACAATATGTGCAAGTCTGCGGAAGTGAGCTTTAGGAAGGTTACCACATGGGTTTTATTGGAATTGCTCAAAGATGGGTAGAGTGAAAAGCTAGAAGATGGGGTAGCATGTGGGGTAGATCGAGGCACTGAGAATGTTCTTGGGATGTGTGCATGTCTGTTTTTTTTTCCACATGTTCCTCCAGGGATGGAATATGCAATAGATAGTCATCAGTATGTTCCCAGACATTCTGCCCCAGGAAATTGAGCATAAGCTAGAGGAAACAGGATTTATGTCCAAGCAGTTCCCTAATACATCAACTATGTTTTCAAAACAAGTGTTATAGCAGAACTGGCCACACCATAAATCTGTCTGTTGCAGACAGTAGAAATGTCAGCAAAACCATCAGAGACAGGATGACTCAAATGCACATTAGTAACCATCAGACTAGCATACTCAAGAAACAGTCTGGACTTTTTTTTCCCTCTGAAACCCTGATTTGCTGAGGTCAGTGTGTAACCAATTTCTCCTTCGGTGGGGGAGTAGGAGAGTAGAATTTTGAGCCATTATGAAAATTGGCCAAGGCAACTGAAGTATCTACAGTCAAATGTTTTAGGCCACGTTGAGGTTTAAACCAGCCTGGTTCAAATTTGGTCTCACAATTCCATTCCTTCTGTTTGCTTTCTCAAGGTGGGGGGGGGGGATGGACACAGGAAGCCTGGACAAGATATAATCACTTACAGAGAATTAAAGGATAAGCATTATTACTCATTAAGCATGAAGGGAGGACAGCCAGTCAGGACATTGCTTCATTTCTCTAGGCAACCATTTTGATAGGAAATAGACAGATAACTGACATGAGTTCCACAGTAGATGTCTATGATAGGTTACATTCGAGGGGATAACTGCCTATCCAGCTTGTTTATGTAGTTTCTCATCAGTTCAAATAGGAGAAGGAATATACAGGCCAGGGTTCTTGGTTGTACTGCTAAGTCAGTACCATAGTAGATGCCTCTGCCATTGGCTTTGATGACCATGGATGTGAGATCCTATGGCTATTGCTGTGTGAAGCCTCAGCCTCTTTAGAGTTTTATAAGGAGGAGTGCCCAAAAGGCTGCTTTGTCAAGAGTTCTAGTCTCTACTAAGATCAGAAGAGGAACCAGTGCTGGCTGCATACTGCATACTATAAGCTACTCATGTTGTAGCTTTACCATTGAAGACTCTGGACACATAACTTTGTGATATGTGTGAGATAATCTCCAGTTTACCAAATGCAGGACATGCTGATTTTAGGCTAACTGAGACAGCAGTCAAAACTCATTTCTGTTTTTAAAAATATTTGATAATTTTATACATGAATTTACTGTATATCTCCTCCCTTTTCCTCTCCAATACCTCTCATGTTCCCCTATACCATCTATTACACAAACATACACACACACACACACATACACTAAAATCAACTTAGTGTTGTTCCTATCTGTATGTATTTAGAGCTGACAAGTTGGAAATGAATGACTTATCAGAAAGCCCATCTGTGAAAAAGATAAAAAGATTAATATCTCTCTGTGTCTCTCTCTGTGTCTCTGTGTGTGTGTCTCTCTCTCTCTTAGTAGTCATATATATATATATAAAGGTTTGGAGCCTTATGGGATTTATTTTACCCACACTGGAATGTTGTTAACTAGTAGTGCCATTGAATAGGTTTTGTTTTATGGGAACAAATTTTTGTGATTTCATGAGTGAAAATTTCCTGTCCTATATAAAAGACACTAGTGCTACCTCATAGCAGAGTTCCTAGTCCCATGGATAGTAATTCTCCCACCTCTTCTCAAATATTTCAGTTGTATTGAAGATATAACATGTCATGTTGGATACCTTCAGTCATTTGTTCTCTGCAGTTTAATCAAAGAACTATATATTTCCGTAAGTTACCAACTTCTGAAGAAGAAGAAAAAGAAGAAGAAGAAGAAGAAGAAGAAGAAGAAGAAGAAGAAGAAGAAGAAGAAGAAGAAGAAGAAGAAGAAGAAGAAGAAGAAGAAGAAGAAGAGCAGCAACAGCAGTAGCCGCAAGAAGCTTCTTTGATGAGCGGTGTAAACTATATTTCTCTGTGCAGATAAAAATAAATGTTTACAAGCCAGGCATGGTGGTGCACGCCTTTAATCCCAGTGCTTGGGAGGCAAAGGCAGGTGGATTTCTGAGTTCGAGGCCAGCCTGGTCTACAAAGTGAGTTCCAGGACAGCCAGGGCTATACAGAGAAACCCTGTCTCGAAAAACCAAAAAAAAAAAAAAAAAAAAAAAGTTTACCATGCACTTAGGACTTACACTGGCTTAGGAACATGAAGATAGAATTTCTCTTGTAGGTTCCACAGCCCTCTAGGCTCAGGTAATTGCCAAGTTTAAGGTACCAGACGTGAATGTCCTCCTACTGATTAGGTTTTAATCTAATCAGACGATATAAGTGCCACTATTGTGTCCTTGAGAATATTTTGCCATGATGACCATTGTTTTGGTTTGTAGGTGTGACTGCTTGGTAGGAAAACTGATATAATTTCTCCTTTGGAAGCTTAGATAGCATCTTAGAGCCAATCCTTAGACAGGAGGCTTCCAGGTAAATACCAGCTTGATTCCTCCATGTCTTGTGCCCAGTGTGTGTGGAGCCATTAGCAATAAGATCTTACCTCCAAGTTGTAGTAGGCAGCCAAAGACAACAGCAATTCCCTCTATTGTTTTGGGCAGGAAATCGTTTCTCCTTTTATGTTACTTGTCTGAAGCGTTTTGTTAAACTGCTGGAAATTCTTGTAAAGCACTGCTGTAGGTATGGCCTTTGCCATCAGTACTGCAAAGAAGAGCTGGGAAGATGAACATGATCTTGCTGGTATCAAGGAAGACAAACTGAAAGGGAAGAGGACAAATCTCCAACACAGCAGATTTTCTTTGCCTAGAACACTAAAAATTGTCTTTGCCAAAGACTAGAATGTAACTACAAATCCCAAGCTCTTTACTACCACAGCTGGGGCTCATCAGCAAGAGGGAGAAGCTGTTTTAAATTTGGACCAGTGTGATGTGAACATCTTTAAACCCTTCGTAATTAGTGTTTCAGTGATCATCCGAAGTCGATTGCTTGCTGTTTCTAATCCAGGGTACATTGTGAACTATATAGTTTGAAAGGTAAATTTGGCTTCCACAAAATCTGTTCTACTGGAAGTCGCTTCCTCTGGATTTCTCTCAGTTCCAATGAATGATGGAGAAATTGCTGTATTACATTCAATCACCTGTCACTGGATAGTGTGTAAGTTGTTTGGGGATCAGATGAGTCTAGTATGCCTGGATGGAGTGGGATGATCATTGTTGACAGCTCTTTAATGTATGTTCACACGCATAGGTACTCAATCAAATAAGAAGTGACAAAAAGTGATTCAGAAGCCAGTGGTTGGCAAGTGCTTCTGAGGTCATGAATCCTGGGCACTGGATGATAACCTGGGGCAGATTTGGCAATTTCTACAGCATGGTTATGATTCTCTTCAGAATAAAAAATAATGGCTCTCTCAGTGAGCTTTGCATTTTGGGACAAATATGCAGTCTCAAATACTGACCTGTAAAATGTGACTCTGATTCCTGAACAAGGTTTCTGATTAAGGAAGAATGCATTTTGGCTTACACAAGAAGCTGCCATCATGAAATCTGGCCCTTCACTGCTGAGGCTGCAAGAGGATTTCAGTTGAAGGCTTTTTCTGTTGTTCTTTCTGGCTGGTTTGTGATGGAAGTGATACTAATATGATGGCCTAGGCAGGAATTCAACATATTAAACTTAGAAATATTCATGGCTTACAAACCCAACTCAAACACCTATCATGAAGTTATTTATTGTTCCAAAGTTAGTGTAAAATAGTTCAATTGCCTCTGAGATTCCAGTGAGGAATATATACCAAAGAGCCAAGTTCAATGTTTCCTTGGATACAAAGTAAAAACAAACAAATAAATAGAGGCATAGATAGAAATTGATGGTCTTCTGTATGGCTGTGCTTATGGATTATGTTTCATGTGTTATGTGCATTTATAATTACATAGCCATATAAGAAAATTCAAATATATACAGAAGCACTAACAATCTAAGTGCTGTAAAACACCCCAAGTTTCAAACAGTGGGAGGATCTGAGAAGATAGGTTAGTTCAGTGAGTATGAGAACTATGCATTCATGAGGAAAATATTTATAACGTGCAGAGTATAAAAACTCAGACATGTGTGAACACACCTATAACCCCAGCACCAAGGGCCAGAGGTAAGGCATATCCAGCATCTTCCTGTCTAGTCAGCTCTGAACCTTCATTTCACTGAGAGACTGTCCGAAAAGAATGAATAGAAAGCAACAGAGGAAGACACTCAACCTTCTCCTCTGGCCTCTCCTCTCAAGTGCATGCAATCTACATACACACATACACGTGTGCACAATATACCAAAGAAAAAGAAAGAAGACCTTCAGACAATGGGGTGGAAAGGTTTAAAAAAAAAACAAAAACAAAGGAAAAACTACAAAGGCAAGAAGGATAGTGTGGTGGTTTGAATGAGATGAGAACCATAAATCTAGGACATTTGATATGTCCCCAGTTGGTGGCTGTTTGGATGTGCTTAATGGCTTGTTACTAGGGGTTGGTTCTGAGCTTTCAAGACATTCATGCCATGTCAATAAGGTCTCTCTGCTCCTTGTTTGTAGTTCAAGATTTGAGACCTCAGCACCAGAGATATAAGCTCCTAGCCACTTGTCACTTACTACCGCTTCTCTGACATCTTTGCTTTAATCTCCTGGAACTCCAGGCCCCAGAAAACATGTCTTTTCTGTGAGATGCCTTGGTCATAGTATTCCATCAAAGGTAGAAATTAGCATATGTTGAAGTGACAATACACATGACTTGATATGCAATTTTCCTAGACAATGTCCATGAGATATCAAAGGGCTTTGTGAAGGTCTTATGATCTTTCATTAAATTCTTTTTCATGAATTTCTATTGAGTAGTAGCTGATGTAGACGATATTAAATACACTTTTGGAACTTGTATGATGTATTTTGAATAAGTCCAAAAAAAAAAAAAGTTTTAAAATGAACTTCAGAACATTGTAAATGGAGATTTGAGTCGCAGGCAGGTCATGTGACTATAAGATGAAAATTTTGCATCCTGTTGGTGCCATTCTTAGCTGAATTCTGGTGAATATTCATGTTAATGAGTAAGAAGAGATCCATTCTCTGTCATAGCTGTTTAAGCAATAAAGTTCTGCACTGAATAATTAGCAGACTGAATCAATGTGCCCTTCGATATGCAGGGTGGGACTTGTTTTTTCCCACAGGTCATGGGAAAAGTCAAAGGTTAAATCGGAAATGTAGTTGAGCTCTCCTTAGCAACAATCTAATTTTACATACTTCCAAACGCACTACCACAGTCACGCTCTCCTGAGAAGGATGGGGTTATTTCTATCTTGAGTTCCTGTTTCTAGTGTACAGTTTTGCAAGAGTTCTATATTCAGTGCACAAAAGTAGGGCACCTTCTGCAAAAATAAAGAGTAGTTCTTGTTCCTAAGAGCTTATCACCCAAAGGCACTAGAAATGTGAAATCTTGAGTAGCTACACAGCAGCAAATGGCAGAAAACTAGTCAGTATTTTTAGAGAATATAATTTCCCCAGAGAGAAAAAGACTAGTAAATTCAAACTAGAAACCCAAGTCTAAAAGGTGGTACTTTCAAGATGAGGGCCATAATTTGAGATACAGAAGCTTAAGGAGAAAGAATTGGTCGCCTCTTTCATGTGACACTATTTTGAGGGAGATGCAAATGATTATTTACTCAGTCCAGATAAAGTATTGATGACAGAGCAAGGTAATGATAGCATAGAAGTCCAACTTGGTGAATCAATGATTTCATTAGGGTTAGTCCCAAGAGCGTGGGTGAGAGATTACCTACAGGACCAAGGATGATGCAGAGTCAGCTATTCACCTAGCATGGGGTGACAGCTCATGAAAACAGGAAACCTGGAACTCTTTACATGATTTGTAGGTAGCTCATCAGGATGCAAATTCTTCTTTCCTTGGCAGCCTTTATTGCTTATATAACCTTGCTGAGGGACGGGCTTGTGCATATAACAAGTTTCTGGGACTTCCTGAGAGTTCCGTGTTGTTTACTTTCAGCATCATAACCTACCTCTCTTTAGAAATTTAAACTTTCTGTGTCTTAAGGGGGCTCATTTTAGAGCTAAATGAGCTTTCCTCCAGTATGAAATATTTCATTTACAAGGCCACTGTTACACAACAATGGGATGTCTACTTAGGGCCTCATTGACACCATGTCCAAGCCTAATATTAACATCTATTACAAGAGCATTTCATATCTGTGCCCTAACAAGCTTATATATTTCCTGGGAGAAGTTGGTTAATATTAAAGACTGTCATGATTTCATTTTGTCATCTTTACTGTTAGAAAGCACAATGAGAATGACAGTGTGTGTTAATATTCATGTCATGCATGAAAATTTGCATCATATTTTAGTTTCAAAATTCGATCACCTTCATTATTGTAAGCTAGGTTTTAAAACATCATGAGGTACATAAGAAAGATTATTCTCCTGCCTAAACAGACACTAAGATTTTTCACTGGCCACTGAAGTCAAAGCTAAAAATCTGGAACTTGAATCCTTTGTCTACTTTACCCAGCTGATTACATACTCACTCTGGTGGTTCATATGGCCTTTGCGGTGCCCACCAGGGCCTCCTCAGTACCCACCAGGGCCTCCTCAGTACCCACCAGGGCCTCCTCAGTACCCACCAGGGACTCCTCAGTACCCATCATGGTCTTCTCAGTACCCGCCAGAAGGTTTACACCCTTCCCCCTATAGAAATGTTTATTATTTTCTCAGTATTGATATTCTGGTATATTTGTCACTTTTAAATGGTTATCATTTTTAACATCTTTCTGTTACAATGTAATTTTCATTTAAAATATGGTCATATTTTTATGTCCTTTATGGTATTTGTGGT
>NC_034605.1:29498312-29511995 GCF_900095145.1 Mus pahari | reverse complement strand
TCTCTCTCTCTCTCTCTCTCTCTCTCTCTCTCTCTCTGTGTGTGTGTGTGTGTGTGTGTGTGTGTGTGTGTGTTGTGTTTGCCAGCTCCCTTGGAGGCCAGAAGTTGGTGTTGGATTCCATGGAGCTGAAGTTACAGTTAGTTTTGAGCTAGTGAACTGGGTGCTAGGAACCTAATTCCTATCTCGGCAGTAGCAGCAAGTGCTCTTAAGCACCAGGACATCTCACCAGTCCAGACGGCTATCTTTTTAATGTCTGAAACTACCATTGTTTTATACTTTCCACTGTCAGATATTATGACTGCTTGGTGCTTTTTTTTTTCTTTTTTTTGCAGCTTTGATGAAAAGTTTCATAAATGGTATTTTTTTTTTACATTATTTCCTTATGATACATGTCTAGGAGTTGAATTTTAATAGCTCAGAGTAATGTTTGTAGCTGTATGGCTTTTATATCCACTACCAAATGTCTTTTCAAACATTTACAATCAATTCACATTGCTAATAGTGACATAGGAAGACGTAAGCTCATGGCTCATTCTGTCTTCCTTCTGTAAATTAATAAGACAAAACATAAATTTAATTCATTAAGCAAACATTCATTCAAAAGCAACTATTATCTGCAACTTTTCAACCTGGAAATGCAAAGGTAAATAAAGATGCCATTAATTTTATACTCAAGGAATTTAGACAGTTTTCCTACCAATAACTTCAGAAACTCAGGAGCCAGAGACACGTGCAATGAGAGCACATATGTATTTGCTAGACAGATTTTTTTTTTAAAAAGGATGCGAGTGGTGATAGCTCCTTGGCTCTATGTGACTGCATGTAAAGTATGTCGTTCTGACTCAGTTGTCATCGCCTTTGTGAAAAGGTCACATCTATCTGTTCATGAATCCCTACAAACCATATTCATAAGCTTTTCAATGTTTCCCAGATAAGACCATTGAATAGGAGCCTAAGCCATCTTTCCTTACAATTTTTTTAGGTTAAAAGTCATTTTTTTTCTGATGCACCAGAAATTATATGGTAGTAAAGAAAAATACAGAAGCAAAAATCACAACTTCCTGCTTTAGCCTGTTTAAACCGCTAAATAAGCAATCTTGCAAGAAACCTAACTGGCTGTGTCTCCTAAAGTGCTTTGGAATGCTTTCTCTGTCCATTCCACACTTCCTTTATATGGCTATTTCCCCCCATCAGAAGCTAGATCTCTGCTTCCAGCACACAGGCTTCTCAGAATGTTCTCCCAACTCTACTATCGTCTTGCTCAACCACAATACAGATTTCCAAATCCAGCTCACAGCACCACGCCATGTGCTCCATCTTTACAGTTAAGGATACAGTTCAGTACATAGAGTGTTTACATGGCATACACAAGACCATAAGCTCAATCCTCTGTATTCTGTATAGTTGCTAGACATAACTTATTGACAGCTATTGGGAGGTGAAGGTAGAGGAAAGAGGCTAACAAGCTTAACGTATACTGGGACTTTGAGGACAGTGTGTGATGTATGAAACACAAGAGCTCTGCCTCTTATTATCCAGGCTACACTGATAGTCTTTCCTGTAGAATGTTAATAGTACAAAATAATAGTACAAAATTCAGGTTTATATTGGGACTTCTTTAAACTGTTATCTACATTTACCTCTATCTCACTTTGCCACACTAACTCTACCTGGTTGACTGAAACAGATGGTAAAGGTTTGTGTCACCCTTCATAAACCATTAGTGTGTCAGAAGCATGGGTTCAAAGGCAATGGAAGGCAACAAAGGATTTAAAATTTGAAAGTACATAGTGCTAGAGAAATGAAGAAACAGGAGAATTCTAATGTTTTGACAATCTGACATGAAAAATTTAGATACACAAACTGTGTATACTGAAGAGGCTGCAAACACGACAGTAAAAGCTACTGAGCAACAGTGCTTGACAGAAGCCTGACAAAGTCCTTAGATAAAGCTTGCCTCTCTAGAGGAAGGGGATGCTAGTAAACCGGATAAGAGAACAAAAGCGTCATCGAGAATACCCATCCCCAGCTACAGGAACTGAAAATGTAGATAGATACACAATATAAGCAAAAATTCAAACTGTATAAATGAAGGCTGATTTATAAAACAATGAAAGATGTATTTTAATTATATCATCTGATAGGAATTTTATGTCAGGAAATAGATCATACCTATCACATTGTAAAGTCCTTTAAAGATGCCTTGTGGGGAATCCACAAACTCCACTTGTATACAAGCAATGAAAAGTGTTCCATGGCTACAGATTACTTACTTTTCCTAGACCCTCAAATATATGGTAAGTAATATATATTCATATTTAACATGCATATACACACATCAGTTCATATATGTATTATTCAACATGTACACATAATCTATGTAAAACACTCCATCTATTCTCCCTGGGCCTTTCACTGCTGTCTGTTTTATTGCTGAGTAATATACAGGGTCTGAATTCCCAAGTTTGTTTTCTTAATCAGTTGTGTGTCATTTTAGTCATTTCTAGTTGGGAATTATATAGGTAAAGCAGCTGTCAATATTCAAATATCAATCTTGTTTTGTTGTTCTTTCTTGGATAAATATCTAGGAAGAGAATTGCTGTTCAAGGCTCTTCCCCACTTTCTCCTCTATTAGTTTCAGTGGATCTGGTTTTATGTGGTGGTCCTTGAGCCACTTGGACTTGAGCTTTGTACAAGGAGATAAGAATGGATTGATGTGCATTTTTTTACATGATGACTGCCAGTTGAACTAGCACCATTTGTTGAAAATGCTGTCTTTTTTTAATCACTGGATGGTTTTTAGCTCCTTGGCTAAAGATTTAAGTGTGGGTTCATTTCTGGGTCTTCAATTTTATTCCATTGATCTACCCGCCTGTCTCTGTACCAATAACATACAGTTTTTATCACTATTGCTCGTTAATTCAGCTTGAGGTCAGGGATGGTGATTCCTCCAGAACTTCTTTTATTGTTGAGAATAGTTTTCGTTATCCTAGGTTTTTGTTATTCCAAATGAATTTGCAAATTACTCTTTCTAACGATGAAGAATTGAGTTGAAATTTTAATGGTGATTGCATTGAATCTGTAGATTGCTTTTGGTAAGATGGCCATTTTTACTATATTTATCCTGCCAATCCTTGAGCATGAGAGATCGTTACATCTTTTAAGATCTTCAATTTCTTTCTTCAGAGACTTAAAAGTTCTTGACGTATAGATCTTTCACTTGCTTGGTTAGAGTCACACCAAGGTATTTTATATTATTTGTGACTATTTTGAAGGGTGTCATTTCCCTAATTTCTTTCTCAGGCTGTTTATCCTTTCAGTATAGGAAGGCTACTGATTTGTTTGCATTAATTTTATATCTAGCCACTTTGCTGAAGTTATCAGATTTAGGAGTTCTCACTATGTTCATAGGAGCCTTATAACAAAAGCTGAAAAGAACCCAGATGTCCATCAACAAAGGAATACTTACAGAAAATGTGGTACATTTATACAATGGAGTACTACTCCTTTATTAAAAAAAAAAAAATCACTTCATGAAATGCTTAGGCAAATGGATGGAACTAGAAAAGATAATCCTGAGAGAGGTAATCCAGTCACAAAAGAACACACATGGTATGCACTCACTAATAAGTGGATATTAGCCCAAAGGCTTGGAATACCCAAGATATAATTCACAGACCACAAGAAGAAGGAAGACCAAAGTGTGGATGCTTCAGTCCTTCTTCAAAGGAGGAACAAAGCACTCAAGGGAAAGAAATAGGGAGACAAAATGTGGAACAGAGCCTGAAGGAAAGGGCTTCCAGAGACTGCCCCACCTGGGGAATCCATCCCATATGCAATCACCAAACCCAGACACTATTGTGGATGCCAAGAAGTACATGCTGATAGGAGGCTAATATAGCTGTCTCCTGAGAGGCTCTGCCAGAGCCTGACAAATATAGAGGCAGATGTTCTCAGTCAACCATTGGACTGAGCAAGGGGTCTCCAGTGAAGGAGTTAGAGAAAGGACTGAAGGAGTTGAAGGGGTTTGCCACCCCATAGGAAGAACAACAATGTTAACCAACCAGACCCACCCTACCCCCAGAGCTCCCAGGGACTAAGTTACCAACCAAGGAGTACACATTGAGGGACCCATGTCTCCAGCCGAATATATAGCAGAGGACGGCCATGTTGGGCATCATTGGGAGTAGAAGCCCTTGGTCCTCTGAATGCCAGGGCAGGGAGGCAGAAGGGGATGGGTGGGTGGGGGAGCACCCTCATAGAAGCAGGGGAATGTGGGATGGGATATGAGGTTTCGGGGGGGGGGCAGAAACCAGGAAGGAGGATAACATTTAAAATATAAATAGAATATGCAAAAAAACAGAAAACGAAAACAACAACAACAACAACAACAACAACAAAAACAACCAAAAACTGTCTTCATTCACGACCCATCTTTTATTCGCCATCCTAGGAACACAAATCTCTTCACTTTCAGACCGTTATGGTAATCTGAGATTTATCACTTTCCTTAAGTTTTTCAAACTGTTTTTAGTTTGATTCTGGTTTTTATGTTTGGTCTCATTTTGGAGGTTAAACCAATTCAAAACTCACTTCTTTTTGAAGTTGGCCTTGAGACCATAGCCATTTAAGTACCTCAGCCTCCTGAATATTGGGATTCCCCCCCCCCAAAAAAAGCCATGATTTACAGCTTAATTTCTAGATTCATTATTCATTTTTCATCTACTTTCTTAATTTCTTCTCATTTGAATGTCTTATCTCTATCAATTTTGACTTCAACATCCTACATTTGTTTATTCATTTACCTATTTATTCCTCTATCTCTCTATCTCTCTACCTCTCTATTCTCTGTGTCTCTGTCTCTGTCTCTGTCTCTGTCTCTGTCTCTGTCTCTCTCTCTCTCTCTCTCTCTGTGTGTGTGTGTGTGTGTGTGTGTGTGTNTGTGTGTGTGTGTGTGTGTGTGTGTGTGTGTGTGTGTGTGTGTGTGTGTGTTTTCCATGGAGCACATACTTGGAGGTTAGAGAACAGTTTCCCTAAACTGTTTTGTGTTGTGTTGTGTTGCTTTGTTTTGTTTTGTTTCTTTTTCACCAGCTGAGTCCCTGAGACTGAGCTAAGATTGTCTTGCTTGACGAAGGAGCAGTCACCCACTTCACTTGCCCTCAGTTTTTCTTCATTTCCTGTCTTTGCAAGGAAGAAGCTTAGATTACTGGTTTAAAAATATTTTGCTTTCTTTCCTAATATGGACATTTTAATTCTAAATTTGCTTTAGATTTATATAATACATCTGATTTATTATTGTTCAACTTTATTAAAATAGTTTAAATAGTTAAACAGTTTCTGTCTAAAAAGGCTTAAATGGAATTAGCTATTCTATTTTATTAGCATAGAATATCCTGTACAAAGATCATTTGAGAGAAGATTGGTAACATTTCAGATATGTGAAGTATTTTCATCTTTTAATAGTTATTAGTTTAATGTCACTGGTGTCAGATGATAGTCTAGAAGCATTATTTTAAAGCTAATTCGTGTGTATTGAGTGTCTCTTCCTTATTTATATGGAGAACTATTAAGTAAATTTGAATTGCGCTAATTAGTCTACAGTGACATGATCAATACAGTGCTGCTATTTTTCTATTTACTCTATCATTTTCTTGATTATCATTTCTGACAATGAATCTTTAATCTTCCAATGTAATTAATGTCACAATACTTTTTTCAGTTTTTATTTAGATAACCACTAAAAAAATCAAAAATATAAGAGCATGCATTTTAAATATATATTTTGTACCTGCCTGTCTTATAGCATTTAAATCATGATGAGATCTCATTCTTGTTTGTTACAGCTTTTCTCTGAGCTCCATAAGTCCTTAGCTGTCCACTTTGTGTAGGGTTGGATGCTAAGGGTCTCATCTGTCTTTGTTGTTGCAGCTTGAACATGTCTTTATCTCGCTTTCATTTGTAAAGCATGGTTTTGCTCCACACAGAGTTCTACATCCACATCTTTGACTCCTAACAACATCCCATTTCCCTCGGATGCAAATTATTTCTGAAAGGAAATTGGTCACAATCACTATTATTTTTCTAGTTACTAACGTAACAATCTCTTTTTCTTTGCAGTTAAACTTGTTATTTATCATAGTTTTTTTTAACAATTTTGTTCCAGTATCTTGTTTTAGTTTCATATTTTTTCACATATTTATTAACTTGGTGAGCTCATCATACACAATCTACACATTGCGTTTTCCACTTCTGAACTTCTGTTCCATTGTCCCTTCTATTTCCACTGTGCTTTCTGAAGCTCTCCATTTTTCCTTTAGTTTTTTTTTTTTATTTAACTCTTTAATACTACAAAACTCAGATTCATGTTTCTCACTGCTGTTGTCTGAGTCCTCTTTTTTGAAACCCAAGTTCCTTCCAGTTATGAATAAACTTCTCCCTCCTTCCATCTTCCTGAACCCATGGAGTTTAGCCACACCACCTCATAGCTAGACTTCTAGTCACAGGATCAGGAGACATTGATGTATGGTTTTGAAATACTCCTTCTGTATAACTTCTTTCTAATACTTTATTCCATGAATTTCAACCATAGCACCATGGTCAAGAACGTCCTCTGAACCACTTCTATTGCAACCAAATAAAGGCACCATGTTTTCTTGGCTTCCCATTCTGAACAACAGAATGCAACCATTCCTTCTAGCAGAACAAGCTAAGAATTCCTCTCACTTGTTTTCCTTTCTTCAAACATCTCACTCCTGAATCGCCTGATAGCCAGTGTCAGAAAATATTTATTTCATGAAGTCATTCCAGAATTCTAATTACTCCATCATGGCTAAAAGAACTGTCCACCCTATTTCTGAAGGATTTTGACACTGGATGAAAACATATCCCAAGAAACAGAAAAAAAAAATGATCAGAACTCAAAAACAAAAGGAAATAAAAATAAAAATAACTATTCTTAAAGTATCAGATACTGAAAGTCATGACCTTAAACAACTAATTAGAACTTGTCCAAGATCACTTGTGAAAAACTTAAATTAATACTGAAAATATAATTTGAATAGTATATAACAGGTAAACATGTAAGGATAGAGCATTTTATAGGTTATACAATGAGCTACCTCAGATTTGCATTAGTGGTCAAATGGATACAGAGTCACTGCTAAATCACACACAATCACTATGATAACCTCCAGAGAAGCAGAGGTTAGACATAGTCTACTCGAAGTCAGAACAGAAGTGACAACTTAGGTTGGGTGAAAAGGGGTCACACCAGAGGCTCACTTAGAAAAAGGTCTGCATCCAGACTTGTGGGTTTGGATGTAACTTTCTGTTCTCCTTGTTCTCACTAAGGGACATCTTTATTAAGGAGAGTTAATATGGTTCCTTGTCACCTGATTGTTACAGAACTCTAGCTGACTTAAACAAAATCAACAGGCTCCCATTCTGTTCTGCTGGGGTATTGTTATTTAGCCCAATTAAAGGTAAGAAACACTATCCTATGTGTTGAACTCAGTTGGTTAGAAGAAAGTGACAGGAGGTTCTGTGGCAATGTGAGAGTGCCTCAAATGCTTGTTCACATCTCATCAGTGGAGGAAACAGAGTGGATTGCTCTGACACTCAGGTCCTGTGATGACCCTGTGATGGCAAACCTTACTTGTCAACTTGATCATCTGGCACAGCTGTGAAGGATTTTCATTATTGGATTTCTACTGGCATTATTTGAGGTAAGAAGATGCATTCTAACTCTGGGCTACTTCTTCTGGTGGTAGCCAACATAAAAGGATGGAGGATGATTTTGGTTTTTTGTCTTCTTGCCCTGACTCTTGATGGCATGTTCATCTATCCTGATGATGGGCCATCACTTGCTGGTATAAGAACTCACTTCTTCAGCATTCCAATATAGACTGAAGAGAAGCTGAAACATCTAGCCATATGGATTGAAATAGCTACTAAATTATTGGCCCTTTTGTCAGGAGATAGTCATGGTTGCACTATCTTGACAACAGCCTATAAGCCACTCTAACAAATCTCCCTTTAATTAATATACATAAAATGCTTATATATATATATATATTATTTATGTATAATTAACAAATAATAATGTATTATTCTTATATATTTCTTATGTATATAATATATTTAATAAAGTATTATATAAGTAATATATAACTATATATAGATATATAATATATAATTATAAAAGTATAATTAATATAGTAATTACATATAACATATTAACTGTATATGACTAATTCTATTAATTCTATCCATTAGAGGACCATGACTAATACTAATACAGTTTCCCCTCTCATTTTTTCTGTATTGGTATTTCAGTTCAAGACCCCATCTCATGACATGAGGCCATCCATATTCAGAATCCATCCTTCCCAATCTGTTTATTCTCTGTGATACTCCTAAAGATGAGTCTCACTAATGCCTGTGGTATTACTTAATACAATCAAGGTGACAAACAGAATTAATCATCCCATTAACATATCAACCTTAGTGCATGCATTGAGCAGCAGTTTATTAGACATTCACTGTGTTCAATGCCAAAGTAATAGGGAATGAGATGTTCAGCACCAGAGGGAGAAAAAAAAAACTTTGCGGAGGTAACAATCTGAAAGGTATGAAATTGCGAGGAAAGGAGATGGGTTTACCATGAACTTCTACCAGTAAAAGGATGGAGTAAACCTGGCTACTTCAATGGTAGTGTCTAGAAAAGTCTTTGCAAAGAGCCAACCTAAACAGGCAGACAGAGGGAGCCAAACAAAAGTTGGAAGAAGCATATTCCATGGAAAGGAATTGTAGGTGCAAAGGCCCCAGACATCTGGCAATGTGGGGAGATTTGCATTAGGCAGATAGTGTTCTAATCTGCACGAACTCGTCTGAATTCTGCTTACACAGTGTGCATATGCTCTGACTTGAAAGTCAACTATGATTTTAACTTTGACCACCAGCATTCTTGGGCACTCTTCTAAACCCAAGCATGGATATTTAACTTAACAAATCTGGAAATACCCCAGATAACAGTATAGCAGTGTTGTTTTCTTCATCGCCTGTTTTAATTTAAGCATATCTCTTAAAATATTCCTCTACCTAAGCAATATAAAACAAAATCCTAACAAGCACATTAAATTTACTTCCAACCATATGAATAGTATCCCCAAGACTGGGGTTCAGCTTCCCCAAGGTCATCAGTATCTGGTTAAAATGAGCAATCGTTCAGGGAAGTATAGGAGGAACTAAGACTTTATTTCTGAAGAACTTTCAGATAACGTCTCAATCTTCAGTGGGCTTTCAATAACAAGACCTCGGCAAACATGAATCTGAACCTCTCTAACTTAAGAGCGTTTAGATTTTTACTGCCTGTCAGAGTGGGGCTCTGGGCAATGGCACAGATGGTCCGCCTCTTCATCTGCCTCTGGTTGTGATAATTAAGTTAAATAACATATGTGAAAACACTTCACAGATACTAAGTGCACAATTAATATTATTTTTAGCTGGTAGAAATTTAACTGCCTGAGATAAAAACTGAATTACTGGTGATGGCGCTATTAAAATCTTGCCTTAGTAAAGGAAGTTCCCAGGCTCACTGGACTTCTCCATCTTTATGTACCAAGTGGGATCAGTTAGCATATGGTGCACTTTCTTTGTGTTCAGCATTCTGCTAAATGATAGGAGAACAGAAGTGGTAAGACAGGGGCATTTCTGCCCTCAAGGATCTCCAATGCAGCTGAAAAAAACCAGGAGAAATAATCCAAGAGAGAGCATAATTAGCTGCTAATTAGGATGATAGCACATTTATTACTACAGAGAATCATAGTCAAATGAGAAGAGGGAGAACTTCTGCCTCCCTTTTCTGTAGCTGACTATGGACAGCCCTGAGCAGAGCAATGATGTCCATGTAAACTGCAGGTAGCAACTGCTTCTGCATCCTTTTATGGGTTCTATACTGGGGACAGGACCATCCTTTGCCATCATATTCTCTGTTCACAGTCATGTCTAAGGACAAAGATGAGCAAGTGCATCCCTCTCTGACCACAGAGACTTAGCACCAAAGGCAATGGGATTCTTGGGATTCTCAAATAGAGATGCTTAAAGAAAAAGAGTCAGTTACAGATATATCTGTATAAAAATGTAATACACTATTCATTGCTTTGTTCTTCCTTCCTGGCACCATCCAGTTTCCAACACATGACTGATCTCAGGGAAATTTCTATTTCAGTGTTACATATCTCAAGACTTCTTTTAAGGAAAGACAGGGGGAGGGGTGGGATGAGAGGCAGTTCTCTTTTGGCATCTTTACCCGTCTTTGCTTGATAATGATCCAAATGGGAATTGGTTTCGTTCCAAGTGTGAGTAAACTTCTATAGTGTCAGAATCATGTAAAAATGTGTGATATTTCTTTTCACTTATTGGTTGATAGAAACTTTGTACTTCTAGTAATCTTTTGTGGTTTTGGCACACACGTATGGGAATACACTCAGCCACCCATTCACCCTCAGCTTGTCAGAGATCTAGCCAGTTCTCAAATGCAGTTTGATTTGAATATTATCACATAGTTCACTGATAATGCTTACACTTATCCTTTTGCTTTATTGAATGTGGAATATTCAAGAAAGCCTTCATAACACAGATAGATCTTGGACCAAGTCATAAAAGTGTATATGTCCTCAGGAAGCAAATTAGACAAGGAGAGATGAGAAGAGTTCATGGGAGCAGAAGAACAGAGGTCGTAAAGTGGACAAAGACCTCTAATTAAAAGGAATATTACCCATTATTAAATACAGAATAAGGCTTAGAACAAATGAAGCTACACAGGAGATGAACTTAATTGCTAAACTATAATTGGACTCCAAGGAGGAAAACAGACCTGTGTATTTCAGTTTCAGAAGGTTCCAAGAAATGTGCTTTATAGAACAATGGAATTGATTTTATGGAAATGAATTTATTGGTGGATATTTAGACATAAAGTCATGTGAATATAAGGTGGAATTGAAATTAGAAGACAGTACTATGAGGAAGTCAAGTACTCCATGCCTGTACCTGTTTCATAATCCACACACAAGCTGTTATTGTGATGGCATACTCTAGTTGATAATATCCAGCAATTTCATGGGTACTTCTATCTTCTTTTCCATTGTTCTATATGGCAAATTCCCTAAATTTTTATATTTTTATGCTCTAACAAACAACCCTGGCAAATACTCATGACTGAGGCTGAAATGGCATTAACAACTCAATTCTAACAACAAAAAATATTGTACTAAGATTAAATATCTATATTTTTTGAAGCACACACAACAAAAAAGTAGACCATAATGCATTCACAACATTCCATCTCTCATTACTGAAAGCTTATCTGCAAGAATATTCTGTCATTTGTTTAGTGTGTGTGTGCATGTGTGTGTGTGTGTGTGTGTGTCTACTATTTAAGTATACTTGTGGATTAACAAGTACTTTCAAGTACAATGACATACAAGTGTACAACATACAGAAAATGAGAGACTTTGGCATGCTTGGTCATAATTATGACTTCATTTAACCCCTACACTTAAGGCTCAGACATCTATGCAGAAGAAGATGTGGCAAGACTGTAAGAGCCAGAGGTAAAAGTGTCCTCTAGACACAGTGGGACTGATAGATATACAAAGTCATAGAGATTGTGAACCCACAAATATTGAAGATGGGATCTCAGAACTGAGACAGGGAAGTGGGCAGGAAATCCCACCCCTAACCAGCCACTCATTGCCATTGATCCTTGCTAGCGAGGAGAAATCAATGTTCTCCAATCAAGTATCAGTGGGTATATCAACCAAACTTCATGTATAGAAATATTTGACAACAACAAAATATGCAGTCCATGTTGACTTGTTTGTTTTTGTGGACTTTTCATTTTGTTAAATATGTTTTGAGATTGTTTTTTGCTTATTTGTCTTACTGGTTTTTATTTGTTTTAACTTTTGTTTTGTGGTGTTTCATTGAAAAAAATGTGAAAGAACATAAAGTTGGTTGGATAGGTAGTTGAGAAGGATCTATGAGAAGTTTGTGGAGGATGAAAAACTTGATCATGTTACATCATATTAAAAACTTGTTTTAAATTAAAAAGTTTTATTTGTATGTCACAGTTTACCCACCAAATACAAATTGTTAGTAAAGTGTATATCCCTGAACTAATGTAATTTTACGTTCACATCTGAGAAGTCTAATCTTGCTTCACTTTCACCAAACATTGGCTAGAATCAGACTCACTATCTTATAAGAACTTTTACAAGTACTCTGCCTGATTGTTTGAAATGCTTAACTCTTTCCACTTCTGTCTTAAAGCTCTCACAGAAGAATTTGATCATTTTTGAGTTCTTCGTGTATATTGGACATTAGCCCTCTACCGGATGTATGATTGGTAAAAACTTTTTCCCAATCAGTTGGTTGCCATTTTGTCCTTTGCCTTACAGAAGCTTGGCAGTTTTATTAAGTCCCACTTGTTGATTCTTAGAGCCTAAGCCATTGGTGCTCTGTTCAGGAACTTCTCTACTGTGCCCATGTGTTTGAGGCTTTTTTCCACTTACTCTTTGATTAGTTTCAGTGTATCTGGTTTTATCTGGAGGTCCTTGATCCACTTGGACTCAAGATTTGTACAAGGAGATAAGAATAGATCCATTTGCATTCTTCTACATGTTGACCTCCAGTTCAACCAGCACCATTTGTTGAAAATGCTATTTTTTTCCACTGGATGGTTATAACTCCTTTGTCAAAGATCAAGTGACCATAAGTGTGTGGGTTCATTTCTGGGTTTTCAATTCTGTTCNNCTGATCTACCTGTCTGTCACTGTACCAATAGCATGCAGTTTTTAATCACTATTGCTCTGTAATACAGCTTGAGGTCAGGGACGGTGATGCCGCCAGATGTTCTTTTACTGTTAAGAATAGTTTTCTCTATCCTGTTTTTTGTTGTTGTTGTTTTGGTTTGTTTTTTTTGTTTGTTTGTTTGTTTGGACATTCAATACAGTGATATACCCTTCCTGGGTGAGGCCAAGAAAATGCTGTCCATCAAAACCATTGTACAACTGGACAAATTTTTTTTTATTTTTTTAGTGCTTTGTGTTTACTTTCTCAATAAATATAGTATTTCATTAACTATTTGAGAATTTCATACAGTGTATTTCGATTATATTCACTGTCCTCCAAATCTTCCCAGATCCACCCCCACATCCCTACCCACTCAAATTGGATTGTTTCTCTTTTCTATTTTTTTATTAGATATTTTCTTTATTTACATTTCAAATGTTATCCCCTTTCATAGTTTCCCCTATCCTGTGTTTTTTGTTATTCCAGATGAATTTGCAAATTGCTCTTTCTAACTCCAGGGAATCAAATAACCCTGTTAATAATGAGGTACAGAGCTAAACAAAGAATTCTTAACTGAGAAATATAGAATGGCCAAGAAGCACCTAAAGAAATATTCAACATCCTTAGTCATCAGGGAAATGCAAATCAAAACAACCTTGAGATTCCACCTCACACCAGTGAAAATGGCTAAGATAAAAATTCAGGTGACAGCAGATGCTGGTGAGGATGTGGAGAAAGATGAACACACCTCCATTGCTGGTGGGACTGCAATCTGGTACAACCACTCTGGAAATCAGTCTGGTGGTTCCTCAGAAAATTGGACATAGTGTT
>NC_034605.1:29486294-29498127 GCF_900095145.1 Mus pahari | reverse complement strand
TACACAATGGAATACTACTCAGCTATTAAAAACAATGACTTCATGAAATTTTTAGACAAATGGATGGAACTAGAAAATACCATCCTGAGTGAGGTAAACCAGTTACAAAAGAACACATATAGTATCTACTCACTGATACGTGGATATTAACCTAAAAGCTCAGAATATCTAAAATACAATTCACAGACCACATGAAGCTCAAGAAGGAAGACCAAAATGTGAATGTTTCAGTCCTTCTTAGAAGGGGTAACATAATATTCAAGGGAAGAAATACGGAGACAAAATGTGGAGCAGATCCTGAAGGAAAGGCCATTCAGAGACTGTCCCACCTGGGGATCCATCCCATATACAACCAACAAACCCAGACTCTATTGTGGAGGCCAACAACAGCTTCCTGACAGTCTGATATAGCTGTCTCCTAAGGCCAGAGCCTGACAAATACAGAGGCAGATGCTCACAGCCAACCATTGGACTGAATACAGGGTCCTCAATGGAGGAGTTAGAGAAAGGACTGAAGGAGCTGACCCCATAGGAAGAACAACAATGTCAACCAACCAGACTGCCCCCCCAGAGCTCCCAGGGACTAAACCACCAACCAAAAAATTCACATGGTGGGACCCATGGCTCCAGCCACATATGTAGCAGAGGATGGCCTTGATGGGCATCAAAGGAAGGAGAGGACTTTGTTCCTGTGAAGTCTCAATGCTCCAGTGTAGGAGAATGCCAGGGCAGGAAGGCAGGAATGGGTGGGGGTGGGTGGGGGAGCACCCTCATAGAAGCAGGGTGGGAGGGATGTGATAGGGGTTTTCTGGGAGGGGGGTGAAACCGTGAAAGGGAATAATATTTGAAATGTAAATAAAGAAAATAGCCAATAAAAAATGAAATAAAAATAAAACGAAAAATAAAAAAAAAAAAAAAGAATTTGATCATTTTTGATTCACCACATAACCTTCAGGAAATCTTATTCCGGCATTCTATCTATCCTTTTCTTTTGTTTCAAATTCCCTAGCTTAGTCCTTCCTCTCCTCTAAGTCTCTTCCTTTCCATAGGAACAGGTCACCTTTCACAAAAGAAGAGATGTTCTTCTTGCTTTCCTGTTCCTTTATCACTATTTCCTATTGACAAGTTCATCTTTTGGGATTCTTCTACACTTGGCTTCTTCTGACCCACACTCTGACATTTGAGCCTGCTTATAGAGGTTTCTTCCAGCTCTGTCCTTATGCTCTGTATATTTATAACATGTAATTTAACCACACATGAAAAACGAGACCTCTGCAATTATATCTCTGTGACTCTGCTCCATTTTGAATTTCTTCAGGAAAGAGACACCTTGTATTTCTAGAATATAATTAACTAGCTGGAAAATAATTGGTGATCGATTTAATTTTGCTGATTAAATGAATTAGTATTAGTTATTTCTAATGACATTCTTATTGTAAATAGTAATAGTATCTACCCTCTAGAGAAGTAGTCCTCAACCTGGGGGTCATAATCCCTTTGGGCAATTGTATACCATATTATCCTGCATATAACATATTTACATTATGATTCATAGCACTAACAAAATTACAGTTATAAAGTAGTAATGAAATAATTCTATAGTTAAGGTCATCACAACATGAGCAACTATATTAGAGTGTAGCAACATTAGGAATGTTGAGAACCATTTTCTCTATTTCTCGTGATACCTTCAATACAGAAATAACACACTTCTTCTAGAAGCTGTATCCGGTATGTCCCATGAAAAGTTATACAAAATAACTTGCCTATGTATGAATTATCTCAGGAAGCTCTCACATAGTCTATGAACAAATACCAGTCCCTCAAAGTAACCCACAAACTTAACAGCATAGTTAAGTAGATGAGAACCCCAGGAACACACATCTCTGGAGATCCCACAGAGTCATCACAGTGCTGTAAATTAAAGTGAAGCTTCGTAGTCAATTTTCCTTGAGTTTTAATTCTGACAATTACAGATAAAAAGAGCTAGATTTTTCTGTCTTAGTTATCACATCTTTAAAATATGATAATAATAGTGATGATAATAATAATAACTAAGCCCCAGGCTTGTTTTATTCAGAAACTTACAATATTATCCAAGTCATCAGTTAGTCAGTCTAGGGACAGGGAGCAATAGTGCAACAAGAATTATCAGCCTGCAAAAAAAGGTTTTTGAAAACCCATCAACTCTAAAAGGCAAACAAGCAAGCAAGGTAGCTAAATACACACACACACACACACACACACACACACACACACACACACACACACACATATATATATATATATATATATATATATATATATATATATATATATATATATATATATATGCATACATCCAGAGATAGATATGCATTCAATGATTTCAATTCAGCAATTATACACATGATCAAAGAACTAAAAGAAGAAATGAACAAATGCCTGAAAGGGGGCTACAAAACCACAAATGATTGATGGAAATAGTGAAAATAATTCAAGATAAAAACAAAGAATTTGGTACAGATATAGAATCGCTAAAGAAAGGTCAAGATGAGATAAAACTAGAAATGAAACACTGATGATGTCAAACCAGGAACACGGACAACAATCTCACCACAAGCTCTTATCAAGTAGAAGAGAAAATATCAAATTTCAAAGACCAGGCTCATTCAAAGCACAGTGTTGCTGAAAACCCTGGTCTCTGCCCTCCAGGCTCTTAAAATAACTGGGAAGACAAAGCACATGCAGAGGAAAGCTAGGTGTTCATATGAAAGTTCACATTGTATGATAGTCTTCCAGAAAGCCGTTGATTTGCTTATGTTTAGAAAATACTTATTATTGGGTGGACATTGTCATATCTGAGAGGGAAAATTGCTAAGAGGGATTCTTTTATTCCTGGGCATTTCAGCTTGGTGGGTAATAAAAATGACAAAATGAGAAACTGTAATGACACATAAAACGTAACATGACAGAGAGATTCACCGTACTAACCGAGCATGCGGAGAACACACGGAATCCAGCCCATAGGCCCAAGTCGAAGCCATGATTTGGTTAGGGTTTCTTTTGCTTCAAAGACTCAGATCCAAAGGGAAAAAAAAGATATAAATGACATGAAATTTTATTTCCGTGTCCTGTTGCTATAATTTCAGCTTGAAATGCCCCAGAAATGACAATGGACTGAAGGCTTAGTCTCTATACTGTGGTGCCATTAGAAAGCGATTGGGACCTTTAGATGGTGGGACCCCAAGGGAAAAAAATTGAGTGGAGATGTGCCCAGTAAGGGATTACTGGGATTGATGGAACCTGGCTATGTACTGCTTTGCTTTCTAGTTGCACCATTTCAACAGACTGTTCTCGATATGTTCTTCACTAAGGTATAGTACCTTACCAGAGGCCCAGAAGCAACAGGAACCCTCCACTGAAACATCTGAAATTGCGAGCCAAATAAACCATTCTTAGTTATAAATTGATGTGTGTCAGATATTTGTGGAATAAGAAACTAATTGGCATCCTTTCAAACATCTGGAGGTGGGCGGTGACACCGTAGAGCTTATAGCACCACTGGGGAGGTGGGCTTTCTCACTTAGGGGTTACGCCTCCCTTATTAGGGGCATCAAATACTAAAGTGACTGCTGAGCTGCACAATTAGCCCCAAATCCTAGTCAATGGAAAAGATACAGTGAAAGTAGATGCTTTGACAGTACATTGAGTTACAGCCCTTAACCAGTTCAAGAGTCTCAAAGAAATCCATTCAATTTTGACTAGTTAAAAATAGGCTCACAGCAAAGATAACTATGATTTGAGTGAGGTATCACATGTATCAAGATGGTAAAAAAAAAAAAATGACCCTAGTGCAGATTACAATCTGCAAGAAAACATTATCATTTTTAGCTTAAAATTTTAAATGTTAAAATTTAACAGTATAAAATGCAATCCAATTAAAAAATGGGTAAAAGGTAGAAGATTCTTCTCCAACGAAACTGTACAGATGGCAAATAAGCATATTAAAATATGTTCAATGTCGCTGTCATTAAGAAAATGCAAATTAAACCAAGGGTATGGCACAGCACACCTATTAGAACAGCTACGTTCCAAACACTGTGACAGGATATTCCTCTGCAGAGAAGTCGCACCTATTGCTATGGGAATGCAGATAGCACAGCCAGGGCACTGTACAGAAAGACAGCATAGCAATTTCTTGTAAAGTTTCTTGGATTCTTACAATCTAATAATCATATTCTCAACGGGTATATGTGACCAACAGGTTTGAAAATGTATGTTCATTCAAAATTTCGTGGAAGTTTATAACTCAAAGCAGGAAGTAATTAAATGTCCTTCAATAGGTTAATGGATAAACAAAGTGTGTTACTCACATGCAATGACTAGCACCTAGAGACACACAGAATTTCAATGGGAGAGACATGCAAAGATGAAACAGAATCCTAGCCTTTATGGTGAAAACGTCAGTGTGTGAATTCATGTATATGGCACTCTGAGAAATGGTTGTACAAGGGAGGAAGCTAGGCAGTTGCTGGAACTTCTTGGTGGCAAGAAAAAGATGATCATAATTGAAGCACAGACAAGTTTTAAGGGTAATGAATCTATTCTTTATAACATTTCAACAACAGATATCAAATACCAGGTATTTTTTTTTAAAGCCTACAGAAATGCACAGTACAAATACCAAAATATAATGAGCAATGATGTAAAGGAGTAATTGTTTAAAAAGTTGAGGAGCCTGAAGATGGTATGCATAAAGGCATGCTGCTGTGTAATAAATACACACAGCAACATCTCTGAGGAAGAGTTAGGCAAAGGCACTGGACTAAGCCATTCATGAATGTCCAGGACTAGAGTAGATGAAGGCTGAGATGTACTGCTCTACTTGATCACCTTTCCCACTAAGGTAGCAGTAGCTAACTCACTGCGTATGTGTCCTGGTGGCCAATGTCTTAGGAAATAACAGCAGCTGGTACAAGCTAACTTCTTGTTGTTGGAGCAGGAAGTTGCTACAGGGAAGAGCATATAACACAGCATGTAGCGATGAATAGGAACTCAACCATAGCATCAAAGGTTTCCAGTATTTTGTGTGTAGAGACATTTGTCGATAGATATGTTTAGACACAGTTACTCCCTCGCTGTCGGCTGAGAGAGTCTCAATGCCGTGGAAGTCCAGCGTCAATGAGGACATCTGACATCTAGGTTCTGATTGCTAACATTGTCATTCCAAAAACTGGAAATAATAGTTATTCTAGTACTGAAAAAAATGTACAATGCAAGCCTGAAATAGCCTGCCAGAGATGTGAAAAACTATTCAAAAGACTCAGCAGCAGTCAGGATGAATGTGTTAAATGCTTATATGAACAAACTGAAAATGCTCACAAGGACTGTGGCCAAAAAGTATTGTATAAAGACAGAATATAATATCATAGCTTCTGTGTATATGTGTATAAACACAAACACATACACACATATGGGGAGACAGAGAGAAAGAGAAAAAGTGGAGAACCAATCAATCAAAGACATAAAAATTCTTAACAGCTAATAAATTAGGCAAGCATGTCCTTAGTTCAGTAACCAGGGCAGAGCTAAGGCAAGAACCTTTAATAAAATATGGAATTCTTTAAATAATGCATCAGTAAAAATTCATTAGTGAGTATATTGATAAGTATAACATAATAATAATATATGGGTTATATAGTAATGATAGAAGTATTATATTAAGCATATGTAACATTAAAGCAATTTAAAATGGAAGATTTTTTTTAATAAATTGCAGATTTAAAATAACTATATCTCAAAGCAATTTAAATATATACACCACTAACAGTGAAATAATTTTAGGTTGTCTGTATATTTATGACTTTTATCAGAGCATCAGACTGTCCCAGATGGATTCCAAGGAAGCTTATTATTTTCTCATTAAAATTCAGGAGAAGTTTTCAATAAGAAATTGAGTTGCCAACCACAGAGAGAATCAGAATTGGAGATGGACAGAGAAATCTGGCCAAACAGTCCAAAGGTTTGAGGTTAACTTTACCAGCGCTCATGTCTGATCTTACCACATGAAGTGTAATCGTTTCCATTATTGCTGGCCCAGGTGTGACCGCTCATATAAGCATATTTATTACAGCTCATAATGGCAATTTAAAAAAATAATAATTGAACCATTTTTGTGTTAGAATGGTGTGTGGCAGAGCAAATGAATAACTTAAGAATATAGTGAAAGTTTAGTTTACAGTTTTATAAAGAATTACACAAATGAAATATTGAGAATGAAGGAAGCTGAGAGACAAACCATCAACTGGTTGTCACTGCTGCTGGTCTTCCATGAAATGCTGCTCATTGAGAAAGGACAACTGTCTACTTGCCAAAGAATCTTAGATGTCAGAAAAATACATTCTGAATGTGCTATTTCCATGAAAGAGATCAAAACATTCTTTTCTCATAGCACACATGTACCTGTGATAACATGAAGTGTGAATGATGAAATCACAAGTTTCATCTCAGGATATTTTATTTATTATTTTTTGGAAATACTATTTATTTCCTATTCCACAGATACTTGCTCAGCTATGCTCATTGCTCTATTCTATTCACCATAGACAGGAGGTGGAAACAAAATAAATGTTCTTCAACTGATGAATGGATAAAGAAGATGTGGTAATATACACTATGGAATATTACTCAGAAATAAAGAAAAATTAAATCATTTTCTGATAAATGGATGAAATTAGAAAAATTTATTTTGAGTAAGGCAAAACAGTTCAAAAACAAAAATGGATGTTCTCTCTCTCTCTCTCTCTCTCTCTCTCTCTCTCTCTCTCTCTCTCTCTCACCTATAGCAGCTAATGCCAAGTCTTCAAATGTGACTGTTTCACTTGGAATAATTACTGAAGCCAGAAAAGTAAAATCTATAAGAGCAGCAATAGAGAAGGGAATAATAACAAGGTAAAAGTAATTGAGGGAAAAATGGTATAATTGGGGGGGGGGTAGTAAATTGGAGGCACTAGGGAGGTCAACCCAGAAGGACAAAGACAGAGAGGGGTAAAATAACAGAAAGGCTAGAAAACTTATATTAAAATTATGAACTGCAAAAGACTTTGGTATTCAAAATAATCCTGGATCTACCCAACTACTTGGGGCTAGTGTGGTCATGGATGTTGGAAAAGAACCTGCTATTTTACTAAACCAGTTTAATTTCCAACTGCATTTCTATATACACATTCATTTTCTTATTAGATATTTTCTTTATTTGCATTTCAAATGTTATCCCCTTTTTTGGTTTCAACTCCAAAAACCACCTATCCCTTCACCCTGCTCACCAAACCACCCACTCCTGTTTCCTGGCCCTGGCATTCCCCTACACTGGGGTATAGAACCTTGACAGGACCAACGACCTCTCCTCATGTTGATGACCAACTAGGCCATTCTCTACAACATATGCAGCTGGAGCCATGATCCCACCATGTGTTTTCTTTGGTTGGTGGTTTAGTCCCAAGGGGCTCTGGGGGTACTGATAAGTTCAAATTTTTGGTCCTCCTACAGGGCTGCAAGCCCCTTTAGCTCCTTGGGTACATTCTATACCTCCTTCATTGGGAACCCTGTGCTCCGTCCAATGGACAGCAGTGAGCATCCACTTCTGTATTTGTCTGGCACTTGCAAAGCCTCTCAGGTGACAGCTTATGAGGCTCCTGTCAGCAAGTTCTTGTTGGCCTCTACAATGCTATTTGGTTTGGTGGTTGTATATGAGATGGATCCCTAGGTAGGGCAGTCTCTGGATGGTCACCCCTTCAGTCTCAGCTCCACACTTGGTCTCTGTAACTCCTTCCATGGGTATTTTGTTCTCCTTTCTAAGAAGGATAGAAGTATCCACACTTTGGTCTTCCTTCTTCTTGAGTTTCATGTGTTTCGCAAATGCTATTTAAGGTACTCCGAGTTTCTGGCCTAATATCCACTTATCAGTGAGTGCACATCATGTGTGTTCTTTTGTAATTGGGATACCTCACTCAGGATGATATCCTCCAGATCCATCCATTTGCCTAAGAATTTCATAAATTTATTGTTTTAAATAGCTGAGTAGTACTCCATTGTGTAAATGTACCACATTTTCTGTATTCATTCCTCTGGCTTCTTTCCAGCTTCTGGCTATTATAAATAAGGCTGCTATGAACATAGTGGAGCATGTGTCCTTATTACCAGTTGGAANATCTTCTGGGTATATGCCCAGGAGAGGTATTGCTGGGTCCTCCGGTAATACTATGTCCAATTTTCTGAAAAGTCACCAAACTGATTTCCAGAGTGGTTGTACCAGATTGCAATTCCACCAGCAATGGAGGAGTGTTCCTTTTTCTCCACATCCTCGCCAGCATCTGCTGTCACCTGAATTTTTTTATCTTAGCCATTCTGACTGGTGTGGTGAGGAATGTCAAGTTTGTTTTGATTTGCATTTCCCTGATGACTAAGGATGTTGAACATTTTTTTAAAGGTACTGAACAGAAGTCATTTTATTTTACAGGGTTTTAGGTTCGCATTTTTGGCTCCTGTCATTTTGGTTTTTAAGCTCCAAAACTTCAGTCATTACATCTATCAATTAATTAAATGTCTGGCTAGCAAATATTAAAATGCTTAATAGTGTTCCAAGACACCCTGCCCTTTAGAGTGTAAGATTTCTGTGATTAATTCTAAGTTGAGGTTGAGAACTTTCAATGTGACCCTATAGTTTTATTTCAGTATCAAACAAGCTATCAAATGTCAATCAAGCTATGTAATATTTACCTTAACTAGATGAATCTAAAAAAGCATTCCTTGCACAAACAGAATAGAGAACTAATTTTTAGGTGCTTCTCAGACATTCAGTATTGGTCAGTTGAGAATTCTTTGTTTAGCTATGTTCCCCATTTTTTAAATTAGGGTTATTTGGTTCTCTGGAGTCTAACTTTTTGAGTTCTTTGTATATATTGGATATTAGNCCTCTATCAGATTTAGAATTTGTAAAGATCTTTTCCCTATCAGTTGGTTGCCTTTTTGTCTTATTGACAGTGTCCTATGCCTTAGAGAAGCTTTTCGATATTATGAGGTCACATTTGTCAATTCTTGATCTAAAGCATAAGCCATTTATATTATATTCAGGAATTTTCCCCTGTACCCATATGTAGGAGATTCTTCCTCACTTTCTCTTCTATAAGTTTCAGCCTCTCTGGTTTAATGTGGAGGGCCTAGATTGACGTGGCCTTGAACTTTGTACAAGGAGTTAAGAGTGGATTGATTCACGTTTATCTACATGCTAACTTCCAATTGAGCCAGCACTGTTTGTTGAAAGGTTGTCCTTTTATCCACTGGATGGTTGTAGCTCCTTTATCAAAGATCAAGTAACCATAAGTGTGTGGGTTCATTTCTGAGTCAGTTCTCTTCCACTGATCTACCTGTCTGTCACTGTACCAATACCATGTAGTTTTTATCACAATTGCTCTGTAGTACAGCTTGAGGTCAGGCATGATGATTCCACCAGATTTCTTTTATTGTTGAGAATAGTTTTTTTGCTATCCTAGGTTTTTGTTATTCCAGATGAATTTGCAAATTGGACTTTCTTACTCTGTGAAGAGATGAGTTGGAAATTTGACGGGGATTGCATTGAGTCTATAGATTGTTTTCATCAAGATGGCCATTTTTACTATATTAACCCTGCTAATCCATGAGCATGGGAGATCTTTTCATCTTCTGAGATCTTTCTTCAGAGACCTGAAGTTCTTATCATACAGATCTTTCACTTGCTTAGAGTCACACCAAGGTATTTTTTTATTATTTGTAACTATTGTCAAGGGTGTTGTTTCCCTAATTTCTTTCTCAGTCTGTTTATCCTTTGTGTAGAGTAAGACCACTGATTTGTTTGAGTTGATTTTGTATCCATTTATTTTGCTGAAGTTGTTTATCAGGTTTAGGAGTTCTCTGGTGGAATTTTTGGGGTCACTCAAATATACTATCATATCGTCTGCAAATAGTGATATTTTGATTTCTTCCTTTGCAACTTGTATCCCTTTGATCTCTATTTGTTGTCTAATTGCTCTGGCTAAGACTTCAAATACTATACTTACTAGGTAGGGAGAAAGTGAGCAGCCTTGTCTAGTACCTGATTTTAGTGGGATTGTTTCAAGTTTGTCTCTATTTAGTTTGATGTGGGCTACTGGTTTTCTGTATATTGCTTTTACTGTGTTTAGGTATGGGCATTGAATTCCTGATCTTTCCAAGATTTTTATCATGAGTAGGTGTTGTATTTTGTCGAATGCTTTCTCAGCATCTAATGAAATGATCATATGGTTTTATTTTTCTTTGACTTTGTTTATATTCTGGATTACATTGATGGATTTCCATATATTGAACCATCCCTGCATCCTTGGGATGAAGCTTACTTGATCATGATGGATAATCATTTTGTTTTGTTCTTGGATTCCGTTTACAAGCATTCACTGAGTATTTTTGCTTTGATGTTCATAGGAAAATTGGTCTGAAGTTCTCTTTCTTTGTTGGGTCTTTGTGTGGTTTAGGTATCAGCTTAATTGTGGCTTCATGAAACGAATTGTGTTGAGTACCTTCTGTTTCTATTTTGTGGAATAGTTTGAGGAATATTGGTATTAGGTCTTCTTTGAAGGTCTGATACAACTCTGCACTAAATATATCTCATCCTGAGCTTTTTTGGTTGGGAGACTATTAATGATGATTTCTATTTCTTTAGGGCATATGGTACTGTTTAGATCGTTAATCTGATGTCGATTCAACTTTGGTACTTGGTATCTGTCTAGAAAATTGTCCATTTCATCCAGGTTTTCCACTTTTGTTGAGTATAGACTTTTGTAGTAGGATCTGATGATTTTCTGGATTTCCTCAGATTTTGTTGTTATGTCTCGTTTTTCATTTCTTATTTTGTTAATTAGGAAACTATCCCTGTGCCCTCAAGTTAGTCTGGCCAACAGTTTATCTATTTTGTTGATTTTCTCAAAGAACTAGCTCCTGGTTTGGTTGATTTCTTTGTATAGTTCTTTTTTGTTTCCCCTTGGTTGATTTCAGACCTAAGTTTGATTATTTCCTGCCATCTACTCCTCTTGGGTGAAACCTTTTTGTTCTAGAGCTTTCAGTTGTGCTGTCAAGCTACTAGTGTATACTCTCTCCAGATTAATTTTGAGGCCCTCAGAGCTATGAGTTTTCCTCTTAGGGCTGCTTTCATTGTGTCCCACAAGTTTGGGTATGTTGTGCCTTAATTTTCATTAAACTCTAAAATGTCTAATTTCTTTCTTTCTTCCTTGACCAAGTTATCATTGAATAGAATGTTGTTCAGCTTCCATGTGTATGTTGGCTTTCTATTATTTATGTTGCTATTGAAGATCAGCCTTTGTCAGTGGTGATCTGATGGGATCCATGGGATTATCTCAGTCTTCTTGCTCTGTTGAGGTCTGTTTTGTGACTGATTATATGGTCAATTTTGGAGAAGGTACCATGAGGTGCTGAGAAGAAGGTATATCCTTTTGTTTAAGGATAAAATGTTCTATAGATATCTTTTAAGTCCATTTGTTTCATAACTTCTCTTAGTTTCACTGTGTCTCTGTTGAGTTTCTGTTTCCATGATCTTTACGATGATGAGAGTGTGGTGTTGAAGTTTCCCATTATTATTGTGTGAGGTGCAATGTGTGCTTTGAGCTTTACTAAAGTTTCTTTAATGAATGTGGATGCCCTTGCATTTGGAGCATAGATGTTCAGAATTGTGAGTTCATCTTGGTAGATTTTACCATTGATGAATATGAAGTGTCCCTCCTTGTCTTTTTTGATAAATTTAGGTTGAAAGTCAATTTTATTCAAT
>NC_034605.1:29462775-29484084 GCF_900095145.1 Mus pahari | reverse complement strand
GGCCATCACTGGGAATAGAGGCCCCTTGGTCTTGCAAACTTTATATGACCCAGCACAAGGCAAGGCCTGGGCCAAGTAGTGGGAATGGGTGGGTAGGGGAGCAGAGGTAGGGGGGAGGGGTGTAGGAAACTTTCGGGATAGCATTTGAAATGTAAATAAAGAAAATAATAATAAAAAAAATAAAAAATAAAAATAAAAAAGAATTGTCTCCCTTTGTGATTTCTTTATTGTTTCTACTTCCACTTTTAGATCCTGGGTGGTTTTGTTCAATTCCTTCACCTGTTTGGTTTTGTTTTCCTGCAATTCTTTAAGGCATTTTTGTTTCCTCTTTAAGGGCTTCTACCTGTTTAGCTGCATTCTCCTGTATTTCTTCAAGGGAGTTATTAATGTTCTTCTTAAAATCCTCTACCAGCATCATGAGATATGATTTTAAATCTGAATCTTGCTTTTCCAGTTTCTTGGTGTATCCAGGACTTGCTGTGATGGGAGTACTGGGTTCTGATGATGTCAAGTAGTCTTGGTTTCTGTTGATAAGATTCTTGCATTTTCCTTTTGCCATCTGGTAACCTCTAGTGTTACATGTTCTTGCTGTCTCTTGCTGTACCTTGTTCCTCCTGTGAGTCTGTAAGCCTGTGTCATCACTCCTGGGAGATGAGCTCTCTCTTTGCAAGACCAGTGCACAGAGGGCTGCAGAACCGCCTCACCTCCTGTGTGCAGGTGTAGGCCAGTAGGACCCTGTCCCAGCTGCTCTGCTGCTTCTGAGGTCTGTGTGCTCCTGACTGACCCCACCTTAGACAGTCACTGGTCACTGGAGAGATAATGGCATTCTCTCCTGAGTCCTTGGGTCAGAGCAGTCCCTGAAGGCAAGCTTTCCCCTGGCAGGAAAAGTTCACAGAGGCTGCAGGACATCCCCAACTCCTGAGTGCAGATGGAAGCAGGTAGGACCCTGTCCCAGCTGTTCTGCTCCTTCTGCAACCTGTGTACTACTGAGTGGTCCTGCCTTAGACAGTCACAGGAGAGAAAAATCCTACATACATATTCTTATATCTATAGAGAAGGGTACCTCTTACTCATCACATAAAGAAACTCTCTTTGCAACGGAGTCCATTATGGAAAAAATCACAACTAATTAAAACACAAGAAGCAAGTGATCCTGTAGTGCATAATCCCAGTTGTTCTGTCTCAACTCCAGTACACACAACTCCGGAAACATCATAGCAGAGAAAGTGGACAGATTGTAAGAGCCAGAGGAACATGCATCTTCTACGTTTGTTTCTCTTGTTTCTACTTCCTGTGGGCTAGGGTGGCAGGTTTCAAACTCTGTGCTTGGGTTTTTTTGTTTTGTTTTTGTTTTTGTTTTGCATGTAAACCATAACCCATTGAAAGTGCCTGCTTGCATTTACATGAGAAAAATTGCTTATCGACTAGATCGAGACTATGCAATCCATATGAAGCAAATACCTCAGCACATTGCACATGATAACACTTGAAGGCTGTGAGTTCTCTCCCTCATGAACACTTCGGTTCTCTAAAATGGAAAGCAGAATTACAGAGTCCAAAGCAGAATTTCTGAAGTTGGTATTGAATTACAACGAGACTCAGAAAAACAGCATTAATCCTTCAACAAAGATATGATATTTCCATGGTGCATTTTATGAGGGCCAACTTTACGCATAACCTACAAATCTTGACTATATCCTAGTTTTTCCCAGAGCTAGCACTAATTCTCTGAGTAAGTTATTTTTAAAAAGTGAAATGTGACTGTGAACAGGGAGAGGGGTGGTACACCTTAAACTCTGTAAATTCTCAGTGAGCAATGTCTTAGTTGATATTTACCTGTGGCCATTTTGTGTGCTGTATTTTAAAATATTTGTGCAAAACTAAAAAAATTGGACAAAATTTAGGAAATACAAATATATTGAATGCATTAAGCCAGAGGAACTGGAAAAGAAATTAAGTAATACAATATGCCTGTGTGAAGGGCACCAAACTCAGCTGCTCTTGGATTTGTTAAATTCCTGTTTTCCTTTTAAAATACTTTGGGGAATAGAGAAACTCAAAAGGTGTTTTGCTAAGCACATTTTCCATGCGTGTAGAAATGTCCCAAAGGAAATTTAATCTCCATGTTGCTGGTGCCTTCACACTTAACTTCAAAGAGTTGTTTTGTAAGGGTTATTTGATATATTAAGAGGGGTTTAAGCTTTTTTTTTTTCCCAAGGCTTTTGGATTGTTTTTCTTGGGGAAAAATGTGGTCACATATAACCAAGGGGAAACTAATTCATATACCACTGAGTTCAAATTCAGTTCAAAATTCTGATGCCAAATTGCTCAAAAGTAAAGACTTTACTGATTTAAAAAACAACAACAACAACAACAAAAACCATTTCCTTTGTTATGACATTTTAGCCAAACCCTCCCAACTCCACAGCAGACATTTTCCTCCCTTCCACACTGGTCTCATATATATCACAATGTAAAGAGGTCACCCAGTGTGTAATATAAATGCGAACATTTCACCTTCTACTATATTACTATCATAAATTAAAGATGCACGAATGACTTCATCAGATTCAGAGTGAATGGAAGAAGGCAGGAACTCCATTAGTTGTTAAGAAAAGTGAAACTTGAAGTTCCCCAACAAGAGCCTTGATATTTAATCTTCATGTTGAAAAAGCCATTGCAGCCTTAGACTTTTCCGATCTTTACCCCTGAAATAGCCACCTGTTCCCTAGACTACAGAAGTAGCTTGTAATTGGTCTTTCCATCACATCTTCCCTCTCTCCCACCCATGCCTCATGAATCTTTACTCCCACTCTTCAGTCTCTTCTTCATAGCTAAGCCAGAATTGTTTCAGTAAAACAAAAACCCAATTATGTATGCAATGCGCTTTGGATTAAATCAATGATGGTACATTTCTCAAGGAAAAAAAAAAGTCAATATTAAATTTCTCAGAGGAGAGAATTCCTCAACTATGAATCTTTAGCCACCTAGATTACTGAGGAACTGATGTAAAAAGCCACTTGCAGAGCTGATGGCTTTGTACATTCCTTGTCTCTGCCTGGACTCTACCCAGAATGCCTCATAGTCCAATAAATTCCTTGTTACTGTTTGAACTTCCTTACCCAGCCCTTCACTGAGCACCATGCTAACAAGTTTACACTGGGTTTCCTGTATTTTAAAAACATGAGCCAAATGTGGAACATTTTAACCTGGGAAATTGAACTGAAGTTAAACAGAGACTTTACTTTTAGATCACCTCAGAAAATTTAGACTAAAACATCCTGATAACAGAAGTTATTTCCAAAGCTAACTTAGTAATATCTAGATTAGTTGCAATCTCTTTATCTCTTTCAACAAAATTCAAATCTCATTATATTTCATTCTTCTTGCCCTGTGTTTGAGTGCTAACTGACATGGTATGCACCTGCATTCTGAAGTTGGTGGAAGAGGATGTCTGCTTGACAATCCCAAGGCAGTCATTCATTGCATTGACTCTTCAAAAACAGTGCACAATCTTGATCCTCACACCCATAGTTTACAAGGTTACCCTTACCCCCTCTTAGTGTTTATAGCTGAATATTAAGGGAAGGGTCTCAAAATTTTGTGAAATCTTTTTTCAAAGTATAAGAAATTATATTTTCTAGTTTCATCCATTTTCCTGAAAACTACAAGATGTTTTCATTTGTAATAGCTGAATAGTATTCTATTGTGTAAATGAATCACATTTTCTGTTGAGGAACATCTAAACTATTTCCAACTTCTGACTATTACAAATAAGGCTGCTCTGAGAATATTGGAGCATGTGTCCTTGTGGTATGGTGAAGAATCTTTTGGCTATATTTTTAGGAGTGGTATAGCTGGATCTTCAGATAGAGCTATTTCCAATTTTCTGAGGAACCACAATTGATTTCCAGAGTGGTTGTACCAGTTTGCAATCCCACCAGCAATGGAGGAGTGTTCCTTTTTCTCCACATCCTTGCCAGCATATACTGTTGCTTGAATTTTTCATCTTAGTCATTCTGATTGATGTAAGGTGGTAGGAATCTCAGGGTCATTTTGATTTGCATTTCCCTGATAATTAGAATGTCGAACAGTTCTTTCAGTACTTCTCAGCCATTCTCCATTTAGAGCTGTACCCCAATTTTTAAGTTGGGCTATTTGGGGTTTTGGGAGTCTAACCTTTTGAGTTATTTGTATATTTGGGATATTAGCCCTTCATTGGATGTAAGGTGAGTGAAGATCTTTTCCCAATCTGTTCATTGCTGTTTTGTCCTACTGACAATGTCTTTTGTCTTACAGAAGCTTTGCAATTTTATGAGGTCCAATTTGTTGATTCTTGATCTTAGAGCATAAGCCACTGGTGTTCTGTTCAGGAAAATTTCCCCTGTGCCAATGTGTTAAAGGCTTTTACCCATTTTCTCTTCTATTAGATTCAGTGTATCTGGTTTTATGTGAAGAGAGTGAGGTAACCCAGACCGAAAATGACATGCATTGTATGTACTCACAGATAGGTGGCCATTAGCCAAAAAGTTCAGAATACACATGATACAATTCACAGACTGTAGGAAGCTTAACAAGAGGCAGAAGGGGGAAGGAAACTGGTTGGGGAAGGGGAGAGGGGAAGAGAAAGGGAGGAACAGGATCAACTATGGGGAGAGACAGGAAGGATGCCCAGAGAGCCAAGAGAATGAATTCAAATATGCAGTAATGGGGGCTAGGTGGCAGGGGGAACCTCTAGAAAGTCCCAGATGTGTGAGAGGCTACCAGATGGACATGACATTAGCTGAAATGCCCAACAGCAGGGAGGTAGAACCTGAAGAGACCACTGCCAGTGGAGGCATAGAGCCACCCACCCACCTTCAAATTTTTTAGCCCAGAATTGTTCCTGTCTAAAGGAAATGCAGGGACAAAAATAGAGCAGAGACTGAAAGAAGGGCCACTCAGTGAAGGGCCCAACTTGGGATCCATCCCATACATGCACACCAAATACTGACACTATTACTGAGACCATATTGTTCGTGCAGACAGGATACTGGCATACTGGCATGGCTATCCTTGGAGAGGCTCTACCAGCAACTGACTGAAACAAAATGCAGATACTTTACAACCAACCATTGGATTGAGGTCAGGGACCTATGTGGAAGAATTAGGGGAATGACTGAAGCAACTGAAAGGAATCACAACCTCATAGGAAGAACAACAATGTCAACTAACCCGAACCCCTCAGAGTTCCCAGAGACTAATCCCAAAATCAAGGAGCATACATGAGTTGGTTCATGGCCCAGGGCACATGTGTAGCAGAGGACTGCCTTGTATGGCATGAATGGGAAAGGATGCACTTTATCCTATGCAAACTTGATGCCCCAAGGAAGAGGGACGATGGTGGGGTGAAGTGGAGGAGGTACACCCTCAGAGGTGGAAGGAGGGGAACAGGGTGAAGAACTTGGGGAGTGGGGACCAGGAATTGGGGCAACTTTGGAATGTAAATAAATAAAATGATTTATTAAAGATTTTTTAAAAGAGAGAGAGAATTATAGGGGCCAATAAGATGAATCAACAGTTAAAGACACTTGCAAGCCTAACCACCTACATTTTAATCCCTGGATCCCATGTGGTTGAAAGAAAGAATCGACTTCTGTGACCTTGACATAGTGCTGTGGTATGTAGCCACCCACTACCCTTGTCTCGGCTGTACAACAAATAAATGTAGTTAGAATAATTAAACAAAACTATTTCTGCCAGCGTGGTTCAACTATATGCTTATGTATGTGCATATGTGTATGCATGTGTATGTACATGCATATGCGCACATGTAGAAAGGAAGTGTCTCAGCCTACCCATTCAATAACAAACTATGGACATTTGTATTCTTCCATGCTATTACAGAGTAGAAGTTCATTTCTTTGAGGGTTTCCGTTTTCTTGGCTAATGCCCAGAAAGGAGGATTGCTTTTGCTCTAGGGTACCTACTAACTTGAAGCAGTCAGAAGTTTATTGGCCAAAACTGGCACTGTGCTCAAAATTTGAATATATGGTTCCATAACAAACACCCAGAGCTTCTAAGGAGTATTCTCTACTTTTAATTACTTTGAGATTTTTCTCACTCCATTTCAATGTTTTAATATTTGTTTTTTTCATAAGACTGCATTCATCATTTTGTGTCCTGTGTCAGGCACAGATTTTGGCCAGTGGTAAATATTTGATAATTACTGAATGGATGTTTTTAATGTGAGGAATCCTGCAGAATTAGCTGTCTAGACATTTATCATTAGATTAATATTTAAAACTTTGGGGCTGGGAGATGCCTCAATGGGCAAGGCACCTGTCATAGAACTGGAAGGTACAGGATTTGAATGCTCAGAAGCAAAATAAATGTTTGGAAGCATGACAAGCTTGTAATTATTTGCCTGGAAGACAGAGGAGTCCAGGAATAAGCTAATAACCACTGAGCATTGGATTCAGTGAGAGATCCTGCAATAGTGAAGTGAGTTGTGGTTGATGAAGACAGCCCACATAAACTCCAGGCTGCCACACACATGTGGATACATATGCGTGGAAGCACACATACACACAAACACACACACACACACACACACACACTCAAGAAATTGCATACACACCTCCTCAGATACCCGCCACACATATATGCAAAAATATTGAAGAATCTGTATAGGAAATGAATAAAAATCCTAATATATATGAGGCTTTTGTAAATATTCCTTGTTTGCCCCTGTATAGCAAATTTAATACTAGCCCCTAGTATTTAACCTTTATAATTATATTTTAAATTTAGTATTAATTCATATTCTACAGGTCAGAAGATAATATTTGTCCTTAAATCTAGTCTCAGACACATGAGTTGCTTTGGCAAAGTTGTTATTAAAACAATAAGACAAGTACAGACACACTATGTGTTAGGATTCCCAATATCAATAATAGTATCTAACTCTTAGCAAATTAGCTTCTTAATAACTAATTATAAAACATTGAAAATATAATAAAATATGGGAAAAATAAGAATGGATTTTAAGCCAAGTCCATTCTCCATGCCTTCAACATCAATACCAACATGAATGCCCCATTTGAAGAAAATAGATATTTCCCCACAATGCACAGTCCACGCATTCTGTGAAGGCAGAATATGGTCAGGATGCAGTGGGAGGTAGATTCACTATACCACCATGCCACCAGAAGCAACTGGTAAGCAAGCAAGAGCAGATGTCAGGAGTAAGCAATGCATAACTATTGTTCTCCATTATTATGGTTTCACAGGCTCCAATACTTTGGAACTGGGTTGTTGTGCTGTTTGGATTTCAGAATCTTGAGTGTTGGGACCTGAACTGGATGGCAGAAGTCAATCACTGGGAGTCTAGACATTCGTATTTATTTCATGGCCTTGATTCCCATTGCATTTCAATTTCTGTCTGACCTCTACTTTTTGATTTACAGAAGAGTCAACAAGCAACTTCATGCTCCTGCTTCCACAACCATGAATGGCTCCTTGCACCATGCTGTCCCCACCACTGCCTGCCTTACTCTTAAACCAAGAGCCAAAGCAAAGGCTCCCTCTTGTAAATGGCTTCTTGACAGGTATTTAGACACAGCAGTATTAATGTGAAAATACAAAGTCTCTTTTCTAAATGTTGCATGTGATTGTCTTATCACAATAACTGGGAACACAGAAAAAGAAAGTTTGAGAACTGAGTTATGAAATAGCAAAGCCCATGCATCACAGAACCACCAGATCATACTTTTCTGAACCTATCCCTCATTGTGTCTTCACTTTACAGCCAGGTTTGATCACACTTGTGCCTATGTTGCATATTAAAAACAAAAAACAAAAAACAAAAAACACAGAGTACTGAGTCCCCCCAACCCACCCAAAAGAAGATGAAGGGGGATTTTTGTTGGTTTTGTTTTCCTTTTGTCTGTGCATTGAGCATCATCTAATTATTCTAGCTATTTCTTAGGTTGATAACCATTTGCTAAAATAGGAAGATTATGACACAGATATTAGATGATAAGCAGCTGGCCCAGAAAGAAAACTGGTTGGTTGGTGTACATAATCAAATTTATATTGATAACTATTAGTGCCCTCATTTTTCACATGGCTGTACATATATATTATAAATGTCCTCTGCAAATACTCATTGGCTAGCCACTTTGTCCTTAGAAAGTAACTCTCCGGGTGTGGTACCTGAGCTGGCAGATGTTTGACATTTTAGGTTTCCACTGAGATTCCTTTAAGAGATAGAAAGTAAAGCTGCAGTGCCCTTTATGAGTTGTGCCTCCCCCTGTCATCCCACCAAGTCCCTCATACAGTGAGGTCCTAATTTCTAGTGCAAAAGAGTTAGAGGTGAGGCTGTTTGGCATCAGGAGGTGAGGGGAGAATTCTCATGATTGGGACAGCCATCCCTGTAAAAGAAAACCCAGGGTTCTCTCTTGATTCCTTAATGCAGAGGGGAAACATAAGAATACTCATCTGGAAAGACCCTTAGATGAGCGGGAACATGTTGGCACTATGGTCTCAAATATGTAACCACTTCAACTCCCAGGAATGCATTCCTGTTCACAGATGCCCTGTCTATAGGATTTTATTTTTAAATATTCCAAACTAGATACCTGCACATTTTCTTTTCTTCCACATTTCATTTGTTATAGACAAAAGTCTAAGCCCTGTCAAAACTGCAGGGAAGTACAACAAGCCCTTGTTTAAAGGAAGTGGCGAGAACTTCGTGAAAATATTTTAAAACATAGCATAAGCTTGCTAACAATTCCAATCTTATGCTTGTTCAAATGAAGCAACTTGTCAGAATAAGAGAGCTATGACAATGATCAGAGCAACTCTTTCCCCAAGTCATAGACACCTGTACTAAAGCTTTGGATCCAGCAACAGCAGGTGGAACATACTTACCATGCAATCCAACTCACTAATAAAATAAAGCTCTGTGGTCCATATGGTCCTGAGAATGATACTGATTCACCATACTTTAGCTTTGAATAAGTTCATTAAGTAAATAAAAAGACAAAGTAGCCGGGCGTGGTGGCACACGCCTTTAATCCCAGCACTCAGGAGGCAGAGGCAGGCGGATTTCTGAGTTCGAGGCCAGCCTGGTCTACCAAGTGAGTTCCAGGACAGCCAGGGCTATACAGAAAAACCCTGTCTTGAAAAACCAAAAAAAAAAAAAAAAAAAAAAGACAAAGTAAAAGAATAAATAGGATAGATAAGGAGAGAGTAGATAGATGATAGATCGATAGGTAGATAGATATATAGATGATAGATAGATACAAACATATATAGTGAGATACATACATACATACAAACATACATAGTGAGATACATACATACATACATACATACATCATAAAAACGTAGATAAATACATACTGAGATAAATAAAATTAGATAGATAGATAAATAGGTAATAGACAGACAGACAGACAGACAGACAGACAGACAGACAGATAAATGAATAGAATGGGAATTTAAAACATGTAATAGAAACCAAATGGGGAAGCTGAAGTAGCCAGCTGATGTTCTTGGCTGGGCTTTTTTCTATATCTGTACTTCTCATGGATAAACTTCCAGCTTCTCTTTCTCACAACAAGCACTTTTGTATCACAAGATAAACATGAGTGATTGCCGTGGGTTTTCCTTCTAGGTTTTCTCAATTACTACAGTTTAATTGGGTCATAGATTGCCTCCAATTGCTGTGATGAATATCTTGACTAAGAGGAATATGTCTGAGAGGTTTACATACTTTACATAGCTTGAATCACAGTCCTTTTAGGGAAGCTAAAGCAAGAACTCAAGGGATGAACCAGGAGGTACAAAGAACAGCAGAAACCGTGGATGAGTGTTGCTTACTGGCTTGCTACTTTGGGCTTGCTCAGTTTGCTTCCTCAGACATCTAGAACTGCTGTGCCCTTCCCCCAGCCTTGAGCAGGCTAAATAGACCTTAAGTGTTTGCCACAGTTGGTCCTCCACCAACCTAGACATAGCGAGAGTCTTCACCTGCAATTTCTTACAGGAGCAGACTGCCAGCTGATCTTGCTTTGCAACACAATCCAGCTGAAACAAAGGCTGAGTCTGTGGGTTTTCCCTATATAAACACAGAGCTGAATATTAAACTTTGAGCCTCGATCAGAAACCTTTGTCTTGGCTTTATTCTTCTCTCCCCTGCCTGTCTTTTTAAATTTCCAGCCCTCCTTTCAAGTACCCTGGTCTAGGTGGCTGCTGGACAGCTACAGACTGCCTGCCCAGGATGGTGCAGCAACCTGGGCCCTTGTAGAGCAATGTCAATCAAAAAAATGCCCTGCAGGCTTGCCAATTGGTAATTTGACAGAGGCATTTTCCCAGTTGAGGTTCCTCTGCCCAGGTAATTCTAACTTGCAGGAAACTGAAATCAAACAAACAAACAAACAGGACATAACCAGGACAAACTCTTGTCCTGTTCTATGTCACACAGAGTTAAGTTCTAGGAGCCAGGCAGATACTTTGAGCCAAACTTGCTTAAGTTTAAAATTGGGATGGGAACTGCCCTTTCTCCATCTCTTTTGTAAGTGAGCTCAAAAGAAACATGACAAATTTTCAATATAATATACATTGTGCTATTCATTATGCAACTGTGTAAAAATACAGAAATACTGTACTAAGCAAAACAACCCTTGAGTATTAAGCTTTCTGTATCTGATCAATGAATCTGAAATTCTAAAAGAGCTAAACTGCATTATTATAAACAAAATCAAAACAGCAATTGCCTCTCAGAATGGAGAGATGAGAATATATTTTAAAATATCTTAAAGAACTTTGGTGTTAAGATGTTACATAATTTGCTAGAGGCATGTTGCACAAGTGTCTGCATTTATCAAGATTCATAAAATATTCAATAATTATACATTTTAATACATGTAGATTATACCTAAAATGTAAACAAATACTAAAAACTTGATTACAATATTCATTCTCACATTTTAGAAGTGAAGTATACTGCTATCTCCAATTCACTTAGGTGTAAATAAAAACAGTGTGGGCCTATAGATGACTAGAGGGGTACAGTTCTGGAAATGTCCATGATAAAACAAATACAACAAAATTTAACAGTAAAATCTGTGTAGTTGCATTAGTTTTCTCATTGCTGTAACCTGCCAAGAGTTAACAATCAGGCTGGAATGATGTATTTTGGTTGGAAGGATTTTGTGGTGGGGAGGTATGATAGCAGGCATCTCTATGGAGGTAGGAATGTGTGACCTGGACTTTTCATCTTCTCATCTCCGTGGAGAGAAAAGAAAGATGAGAAGACACCAGTACTTATTACTCTTTTATTTCACCTGAGTCCAAGGCCACAGGACAGTACCTCTTATATCCATCATAGGCCTTGTTTTTCCATGAACCCTCTCTGAAATGCCATCCCCAAAAAACAAGGAGGTGTGACACAAATTTCTATGGTAAATCTAATAGGCTCAGGTTAACAATGAAGAATAATCATGATAGGATAAAATAGTTACTATTCAATATCTTTAAAAATTATTATAACAGAACATCAATAAATTCGATTGGAATAGTTTAGTTTGACTGATTCTCCTACTACTACAAAAAATACCCTGATATACTTACTGGCTCAAGAAAGATGAGAGACATCTTGTATGAACCTGACTTGGACAGCAGTTTAGAAGTCATAAGTACAAGAGACACCTTCAAAACTCATTTCCTCTATTAAAAAAAAAAAAGAGTTAAAACAGATTATGATTCTTCTAAATTCCTGGATTATGGAATAATTTGTTTCATGACATAATTGTGGCAAGAACAAGGCACTAGAGTTTCCATTTTTGTATAAGTGCAGAAAAGACAAATATCCATGTTAAAGGCTTTATTTGTGTTGTACACAGGAAATTAAGCCTTAACCAATGGTTTAATAGACCTTAACTATCAAGGCAATAAGTGATTCTTGACCTTCCTAATGTTGCAACCTTTTAATACTGTTCCTCATGATGTAGTGACTCTAACCTTAAAATTATTCCCATTGTTACTTTGTAACTATAGTTTTGCTACTGTTATGAATTGTTATGTAAATATCTGTGTTTTCCAATGATCTTAGATAACCCCCGGAAAAGGATCGTTAGACTCTTCCCCAAGGGAGGTTGTTACATACAGATTGAGAACCTTTGTTCAAGAGGCCTATAAATTAGTAGCAAGTATGAAGATGACCACATAAATTTGCTGAATGTAAGAGACATTTATTTGATTTATAGCAGAATAAATTCTAGATCTTGTTAAACTTGAATTTCAAGGTAATCTATCATCAGTTTTGTGGTATTTAGTTAAGACTAGGTAAAAATCTCCCAAAATTTCTTCACTGGAGATTTTAACTCTTTGATAATTCTCTTGCTTAATTCCAAAGCATGCAGCCTAGAACATCAGTATTACATCCAACTATACAAGCTTCAATGACCAAACTGAATGTACATCATGGAGGTTGTTCTCCAGGGAGCATTATGTAAAGGAAAAGAAAGAAGAGCACCTTTCTATTCATGCATGGCAATTTATCCAAACACATTTAATTTACCCTTAAAAACTTAATTTTGGACATTTTCTCAATAATCATGTGTGCTTCCTCCACATTCTGTATAGAGCACTAGGAACAGACTGTAAGCTGAGAAGCAGGAATGTATGTCAGTTTCAAATTGTTATTTGAAAGGGATCCTCACTTAGACAATCAAGAAGGTGACTCTGTGGTCTGTGAGTAGAGACTCACCATTCCTTTATGGGGCACCCCCAAGCTACGTTCATTCAAAGGCTGAAGATCAATAGTCTAGAATGTGGAGGTTCTTTCAGATAAAGTGCTCAGAAGTTTCGGGGGTTGCTCTGCCCAATAACTGATACTAAACAGGGGTGGTGTCTTTATTGCTACAAAAGTCTGACATTCCCAACCCAGACTTTTGTGGCAACTGGAGGAAAAAATAAGGCATCACTGTCTTATGCTCCAAACCCCAACAGTGAATTCAAACAAGAGCTCCAGAGGAGAAGTTATCCAGTCTATCAGTCCTTTTATGAGAGAAGAAATTTAACCATCTGGAGGAGAGCAAGCAGGCTCAGACCCTAGGAACGTTATGCACTGAATTTTGTTGCCTTGTCTCCAAGTTTTCGGATCCTTATGTCTTCATTTCCCTCTGGTGTCCTTGGTTGCACTGTTTTGACCAGATCTATGGTCACCTGGGCATGTGTTAAAAAACATGATTTCTATAAAGCCCTTAATTTCACAAACTCTTCCCATGCCAACACAATCTTGCTGTTCAGTCTTTCACTACAAGTTATTCTTCCCTCTGACAATACATATCAAATGTAACTATTAATTTTATTTCTAAATAATTATGTGCAGTATAGAGATAAGAACAGCTGAAAAAGCATATTCTGTGGTTCCAAGTCTGAATGTTTATGGTCTCCAATGGTATTTGAATAAACACCAAAGTATATTAAAACTGTAAGGAAGTGGAAGAAAAAATATGAAGAAAGTAACATTAAAAAGACTTTCCTAGATGAAATGCATAGTTATTTGTAAAGCTGTCTTGTGCCAGCATCCAGTTGCTGCTTCGGAATATAAACTTTGGGAACCTCCATCCTTTGCCTTTAAGTATCCTAAACAAGGGTCTGCTGGGACAATTATGTGGTCTCCAAATCCAGACACTTCACAGCATGCCCAAGGGCTATCAAACTCTTGCTGCATAGACATAACTACATGAATTCTTCCTGCTTCTAGCCATGTAAGCTGTGTTCTTTCTCAGAGATTCCTGCAAGAAGGTTTCCACAAGCATGCAGCATGCCAGCGGTGCTGGCCCCACCAGCTACAGTTGTCTTCTCTTGGAACACCAGTCATGAACTGTTGAAATTCAGGGTGATTTCACCTCCCAAGACTGGCTCTGAAGTTCTACAGTTTCTGGATTTCGATTGCCATGTCTAAAACAGAAAATAAGATCTTATCAATAATGTCTTACTGCAAAATAATATCTTATTCCAAAAATCAAGAACAATAACAATGGTGAGGAGACCAACAGAAAGGGTATAATTAGTAAAGCTGACCTGTGACAGCTTCCAATTGCTGCTTAGAAATATAAACTTTGGTGAGCCCTACCTACCTACCCTTGGATTGCAGGTATCCTGAACAAGGGGCCAATGGGACAATTATATGGTTTCCAGGTCCAGATGCTCTACATTGTAATTAGTTTGTGTCATCAGAACACAAATATAAACTTTGGAATATCTTATATTTAAGAGCCAAATAAGACGATATTCCAGATATGAAGAAACCTATTAATGACACCCCAGAAGTCATATCCATAGATTAGGCCTTACCTGTATTTCTCAGCCTATACTCTTCTCAAAGTACTCAAGTTCATACCTGTGATATATGAGGGAACTACTTCATTTAAAATTTAACTATCATACGTAGATGTATAAAGCTTGCAAAATTGTAATATGGAGCTGCATTGATGGCTTCGTAAATGGTGAGTTGTTCAAGCATTTTCCCCAAGAGGTATGGGGAATCAAATTAAATTTCATAAAAGACTTTTTTCTTCATACACAAAGAAATTAGTTGTACTATGGCATTCGTATATGTGGGTCATACTATGTTCTCATTCATCACCCTGCCCATACATTAAATTTACTAAAACAAACACTGTAAAATTCTCATGGCTTAGTCCCGTTTTTCACCCTATGGTCTTATTCTCATTTATGGCTGATTATCCCCTAGCTTCATTACTTACTAACTCTTGGTGCAAGTTCACATCTTCTAACACTTGAGACAGGTATTTTCTTAAATAATAATCATTGCTTCAGAAAGAGAAAAAAGTTCTATGTGAATTAATTTTCCTTTTGAAAATTTTTTCATTAATTTATAAACAGTTGAATCTTTTTAAAATTTCTACATTTATAAACACCACTTTATTCATTGTACTGCTTTACATCTATTGCGTGCTTGAGTGTTAACTAGGAGAGCAAAAAATCTGTTTCGGGTAAGGAGCTTCCATACATGAGTCAAATCAGAATGCATAAGGGTATGGCAGCTTCTGCCCTTGTTCAAGTGACCAAGAACCTGAGACGAGATATGCCATGAGCCTAGAGTAAAACATATTACTATTATTCTGTTAAAGGAACATAATAGTAAAATGACCCTTAATGATGCCCTATGGGTTACATCCTTGCTCACTCCTCATTGTTGAAGCTATTTTTGCAGTTAAATTGGGGTGGATTGAGGTGGGTGATGGGAGGGTGTCGAAGAGCAGTGGATGTGAGGAGGAATAACTAACACTAAAGTCCTTTATAAAATGCCATTTGGAGCCCTTCTACTATAGAAGCATCCTGGAGTATATACATATACAGGGAGTATATACATATACAGGGAGTATATACATATACAGAGATAGATACAGATATATGTGTATATAAGCAAAGTTTTAAGGAAGCTACCCTATAATTCAGAATAATACAGAAGAAGGAGATGAGAACTAACACAGAGACTCACAGCTGAAAATGTGCAGAGAGCGAAAAACCTTGAATCATTCAGTCCAAAATGGGATGTCTTCATCCAACTTGTCTTATCTAGGCTCAGAGATCTATGGCGAAGAGATAGTGGAAATAACTAAGAGCCCATCTTAGTTGCTGCTCTACTGCTGTGAAGGCAACTTGCAAGAGAAAACATTTCGTTGAATGCTTGCTTATACCTTCACTTCAGTATTATCAAAGTGAGGAACATGGCAGCAGGAAATGTGGTGCTTAAGAACTAGTTGTGAGCTGCATCCTGATCTGTAGATAGCAGCAGGGAGACAGACAGAGGGATGGAGGGATGAAGAGAGGGAGAGAGGAGGGAGGGGAGGAGAGGAGAGGAGAGGAGAGGAGAGGAGAGGAGAGGAGAGGAGAGGAGAGGAGAGGAGAGGAGAGGAGAGGAGAGGAGAGGAGAGGAGAGGAGAGGAGAGACTGGAGACTGGCATGGCATGGTATGGCATGACATGGCATGAATTCACTTGCTCCAACAGGACCACGCCTCCTAATCCTTCCCAAACAGTTCCCTAACTACTCAAAAATATGAGCCTTTGGAGGCCATTCTCATTCAAACCACCACAAGGCCAGAGGTGATGGATGATTCCAAGAAGTGTTTTCCAGACACAGTAGGACTGATACACATATAAATTCAGATAGACTGTGGCCCCCATGCACAAGACCTACAACCTGTAGTAGAACAGGCTCTTAGGAGGCAGCTTCAGTGAAAAAGCTCATTTTAACTGAGGTGCACATGACTGAGGTGCACATGGAGAGATGGGGGAAGACAAAGACTATTTAAACCACTGGGGGATGAGTAGGGGCTATAGTGTGAGTGTATATTATTGGCCAGGGCTAACACACTGGATAGACCTCATTTGCACAAAGAGAAATTCCAGATGCTTCTGGACATGACCTTCTAAGGGTAGACAAAGTTAACCTGGCTAGAGTTACCTTCTCTGGTGGGGCAAAGGGTGGGGCACAGGGCTGTCTATGTGCACTGTGCCTTAAAGATCCAGAGTAGAACTATCTCACTCCTGTTGATCTCAGGACAAGATTTCTAGGGTTTGGACATGTCTTGACTCTACTCTTGCCACATGCTTGTTCCATGGTTCCCTAATTCCACATACATGTACAGTTAAAAATTAAATAAAAGATGATATGGCATAATCGACCAGTCTGAACAGAGAACCACTCCCACTATGCCCCTTAGTAGCCACAGTTATCTTTTCCTTGAACTCCACAAAACAAAAACCCAAACAATACCCTGAGTGTTAGTGTGGCCTGCTGTTTCTTTGTTATGTATTCTGATCTTTTCTTTGACTCTTTACTCTAAATAAAGTTTTCTTATTACTTTTGCAAACCTGTATGGGCTTGTATTTTATTTATTTGGATAATAGCCCAAGAATCTGATATATCAGTGAAATATGAGCTACACATTGATCCTGCATGAACTGGCTTTCAATATGGGTCAAATCTGAATCCACTTTATTTCTCTGTATGATTTCATTAGTATTAGAATGAAACTTAAGAAAACATCATAATAATGGATAGTTTGGATTCTCCTCGCTTTCTGAAGATGCCTCTCCCACCCAGAATGCTCTTCTCAGTGATGGAAAATCTAACATACCACTCAATCCTGAAATAATTCAGCTTTTCTACTTAAGTCACACTGCATTTTTATAATCATGAAATCACTCTGCCCTTTCATTAAATTCCTGTAATATCTTTTAAAAATATTTACACACAGCTCATAAGTTAAAAGCCTTATTTAATATATCCTATGGAATGTGGGGTTGTTTTGTTTTGTTTTGTTTTGTTTTGTTTTTTTGCTGTTTTATCTGTTAAGAAATAATGTATAATTCCATGCAGTACAAAATAACTCCATGCCACTAACACAAAATATTGCCTTAGCCAGACAACTTTTAGGGAGGCCATTCAGTACAAATTCTTTCTCCTTTTTACATAATAAACTAATAAAATAATAAAATGAAGCTTAATTCTTATGCAATCTTGAGAGGATTAGACATAAGAGAACTTTCCAGCCATCTGAGCTTAATTTGAAGTCACAGAAATCAAATGTCTACTTTTTGGGTAAAATTGTATACTAAATGGAAAAAAGGGAGGAACGGAGAGAGGAAGAGAGGAATGGGGGGATAAAGAGAGGCAGTGAGACAGAGTGGAAAGAGAAACTATAAACCCTCCCCTCGGTGTTCAAAGATGTATTAACATGGAAAGTAGAAAGCAAATTCTATCCACCTCAGAAGCTCTAAGGAGCAACAGAAGCAAAGAAGCAGGCCCATGTACAAGCTTAAAGAGCAGAAGCAATGACCCCAGAAAGCTTTTATTTCTTGTCCGTTGGTGGCAGTGGTCCTGGACTTATATTCATTGGAATCTTTGAAAATGCATTTATGTATCCTGGAATCAAATTGCTAGGTAAAGCCATTATTAATGTCAATGAATGCAGTGTACATTAAGAGAATTGTAATTGTAGGGATCACAGACATCCTCGGAACTGGTCGCTTTACCATGTTTGCCTTGACTGGCTCTTTCTTGTCTCTCCCACTGAAAGTCTTTTGTCAGGTCAGCCATTCTTCACACCCTTCTAGAACAGTTTCTAACAGGCCAAAGGTAATAAATGGACCAGTCTATCATATCCATAGTCTCCACCCTGAGCCTGTGGATCCACTGCCATAGCAGGTGTCTGTTTCTTTCTTGTGAAGACAAATTCCCCCCCTCCCCATTTCCCCTTAGCATTTCTGTTTCAGAAGACTCCGAGTAAGAACAAAGAACCTATTGGATTTGGTTTACCTCCCAGAGGAACTTGTTATATTACCTACAGATATATTACTTAAGCCACTACAGCTTACTTATAAGAGATAAGTTTGTAAAAAAAAAAAATGGTCAAACAGTATTTTATTTGAAAGAAAAATAAGAGTATTCAGAAGATATTTTTCTACATGCTAAAATATTCAACCCATCCAGAAATAGAGCAAGTCGTCTGTTTCAGTCATCAATGATAGCACACTCGCAGTGTCATGTGACACTTCGTTAAAATGGCTACCAGTGTCATGTTGGGATTAAATGTTTTCTTAATAACCAAAACCCAATTTCAAGTTTTTCATTAATTTCTTTACGCATTTGGCATTTACTCAGTAGCTATGACATGATAAGCATAAAGGCAGACTCTGGACCACAAAAAACGATGCAAAATCAATATTTTAATCTGTTCATACTTCTGTTCAAATCTATACAGCATCAAAAACAAATTCAGTTGATGCTGAAGTATTGACTAAAGCATTTTTATTCAAATTACCAGTCAGAGTCTTTTGATTAAAATCTATGATCGCTGGTACTTTGAAGTCCATATAAAGTTTGTCAATTTGAGCTAGGTCATAGCAAGTTGACTGCTAAGCCATGGCAACACATCATGACAGTAATGAGGGTTTCTATTCGTCTCCTAGAGTGTATTCAGTCATTACATAGGAAACTTTGGCGATTAAAACAGAGCTACATACAACCTTCAAAACTATGTTAACCAGTACTAGAAACACAGCTTGAAGCACACATTGCCTGATGTGCAATTCCAGGCTAACACTGGTTTGATTTATTCTTTTCAATTAAGTTTTTCTTTGTCAATTAAGACATTGTTTGTTTGTTTTAATCTTTCTTAAATGAATAATCAAAAACCCTGGAAATCAGGGGCAGAACAGGCATTCTTCAGGAATCCACATTTGCTCTGAGACTTAGTGTGCCCCTAGAATGTATGAGGCTCTGGATTCCACCCCCCAAAACAAAAACACAAGGAAACAAAATGAAAAAATAAGAAGACAAAGTAACAACAAAAAGAATTACTCCTCAAAAGTTAGCCACTTTGTATACTTTGTCCCATCTTCCACATCTAGCACAGGTTTGAATATAGTTCAGTTTATGACTGGGAAGCAAAGCTATTATACACTGAAGGAATTTTTACACATTTTTGGCACTAACATTTCTTGGTTTTCTTGCTATCACAAAACCTTCCCATAAAAATTGATTTCTAAAAACATTCACTTACTTCAATAATTTCAAAAATGCTTAAAATATGAGAAAATCAAATGTTCTTTTGTTGATAATCTTTAACTTTACAATCTCAGTAAAACAGCTGAATTTTATGATGACATTAATTCCTCTCACTAGCCAGTTGTTATGATTCGTTCAAAGCAAGAGGTTCTGTTAAAAATTAATGTGCAAAATTGCATTTTACAACCACAAAAAATCTACTGTTTTCAAATCTCTCAATTGCATCATTTACAGAAAATTCAAATAATGTATTCATTCCCACTTCAAATATTTACAACGGTAGACTTTTCAAGTTTAGCAGATTTTAATGCTCAAAAGGGAATAAATGTTTGAGAACAAGAGCTTTTAGCTATAATGGTGTGCTACTAGCAAGTTGCTAAGGAGCTGGCTCAGGGCCCACAAATCCCTCCAAAATAAAAGTCCAAGTATGACAGGCATGCCCACTAACTATAGGAAGATACCGAATGCTTCAAATTTGACTATTTAATTTCAATAAATTTAAATTTAAATAGCCAGACTATTGCCTATTAAGCTTCATTATTAGAATTCCATATTGTATGGTATTAGGTGAAAGTAGGTTGCTATTATATTTTTAATATACTGTATTCACAGCCCTTAAAGTTGGTGTGTGTGTGTGTGTGTGTGTGTGTGTGTGAAATGTGTGTGCTAGTGCTCATACTATGGTATTCATATGAAGGAAGATCATAGAACAGGTTTTTTTTCTTCCACATTCATGTGGGTTACAAGGATGCAACTCAGGACACCAGGTTTATAGGGCAAGAAGATATCTTGCCACCATGTGTTATTTTCAACATTGTATTATTTGGAGAGAATATATGGTTTGGTCACTTTTGTTTCTAAGCTAGAGATTCTTTTCTAAAATGTTTAGGGTATCTTTTCATCTGTGAATCGAAGCTAGGGTCTTCAGCATCTTTTTAGTAGGTAACCAGTCCATAAAGTTCATAGTGAGAGGTAGGAGGGTGTGTATAGAGATTTCTTTGAATTCCAACTTCGGGAGTCAAAAATGAGCATGTTGCAGAATGTAAACCTCAAGGGTCTGACTCAAAATGGGAGAGCATTTGGAATCATTGTCAATATAGAAAATGGCAAAGATAAAAGTGCCATGGTGTTAGAAAGTCTTGGCACATGGAGAGTACATGACCAAGACCATAAGGAAATAAGCTTGTTCCTAGTGCCAAGGCCGAAGGTGCCATCACTTGCTAGTATATTTGCCTAATACGGAGAGCAGTAAATATTAAAAGCTGGAGTAGTAAATGGTATCATTAGTCATTTTAACACAATAACAATATCCGTAGGAAATGTTATAAAATTAGAAAACAATTGGGAAAATCAGGAAATTTTTAATACAGTAACCACAGATGTAATTCAAAATGAAACACGTTATGCATGTTGCATACCCTGTCATATATGGCTGTAACTAGTAACCTAAGAGGTTAGACTATGTGAAGAAAGCACGGTGATTGAGATAAACTTCACTGACTTGGGAACTTTAAAAGGTTGACTTTTGCAATGTATGAGATGTATTTTGTAAAACTGGAACACAATGTGGTATAAGCAAGTTAAAAAAAAAATAAATCTACAAAACTAAAGCTCTCCTCAAAGGAAGACCCTTGAGTTCAGATGGATGTAGACTTATGGAAGCTCAATCTCTCTCTCTCTCTCTCTCTCTCTCTCTCTCTCTCTCTCTCTCTC
>NC_034605.1:29447267-29462764 GCF_900095145.1 Mus pahari | reverse complement strand
TCTCTCTCTCTCTCTCTCTCTCTCTCTCTCTCTCTCTCTCTCTCTCTCAGTACAGAAGGCAGCAAATAAGGAGACACCAAGAAGTTGGCCTCGGGGTATTGTGGTAAAGATGAGCAAGTTTCCCTAGGAGTAAATGTTTGAAAACAGACCACACACTATGTCAGAGCGTCCCAGACAATAATGAGAGGGAACTGAGGTTTTAAGTCACTGCCTCCTTTTCAGCGTCACTGGGGTTCAGCATACGCATCATGTCTCACCAGCTCTTTACTATCACTGTCTATCCCTTGAGGAAATTAGAAGGCATCTGAAGCCCTTTTCCAAGCTCAGGCTAGGTCAAAATGCTTTGGTGGAGTGGGAGACATGAACAGAGGAGATGCTGGAGCATAGATCTCTAGGGATTCAGCCAAAGTCTTTAGAAGCTATTAAAATCTGTGAGAGTCACAACAAGATTGGCAAGTTGTAAAATCAGACTCAGGCAATACATGTAATGCAGATAAAATAAATAGAACTTTGCAGCGAGAGAAAAACATTCAAGAAGGGAATAACGTTGGAAAAAAATCTGAAAATTCAGGAGAAATTGCAAGGACCTAGGAAGGACCTAGACAGTTTTGAAAATATGGATGGACTTGTGGCCTAGATGGCATTCTTGGTTACTTCCAACCTAAAGAATCTCTTTGCGTTTTTCATAATTCAGTGTGTGAAGTGTTTCAGATGGGAAAGGACTTTGGTAATATATGAAAAATACAAAAGTACTATTTTCACTAAATTGAAGCATTCCGTTTATTAGATCCACATTCCTGGGCACCTCTCACATCTATCCATAGCAGAAACTTTTATCATCTGATGCCAATAATCTGTACCAATTAAACAGCAACTCGGTTTGTGCACTCTCGAGCCTTGTGACGTTGAGTAGGGATCAGAGGCCCTAATAGATAAGTGATATTGGGTGTCCTTGCATGTCATAAGCTGCGGGCACAAAACCCAAGCACGCTGATTTGGAGGCAAGAGCTGGATCAGTTGGGAACCTTTGAGCACCTCTAAGAAGTCAGTACCCTCGGTCAATTGCTCCTTAGTCATGCTTTCATTTCAGGAGTCCATAGGTCGAGTGTGAATGATTAGTAAGTAGAACAGGGCTAGCCTGGGCAAGACTGTAGACAGCGAGAGAGAGCCCTTGCAGAGTAGGAAGACCCACAAACCATCGTGTTAAATCGTGGTCTTGACAACCTAGAAGCTCCCAGTGAGTGAAAAATCTCTGAGTGAATCATGAGGGAAGCCCGGAGACAGGCAGCCACAGGCAGACCCCCTAAGCCAGGGGATGAACACTACAGAAGAACCACAGTAAAACTCAAACTGTGGAACCTCGATATCCTGTCCCAAAGGATGCTCTATATGAATGTAGGAAAGCCTTTCAAAGAATGCAAACCAATGAGATGAGAAACCCGAGGTATCCTTCATCTCTACTCATCATCAAGACATAACCTGAGTTCCAGGGAGCTAGAAACCCACAACAATGCTCTCCTCTACAGAGAATAGTGGTGACCTAAGAACCAACATAGCCATGCCTCCAAAACATCAACTTTCTTATTTTCATTTAGAAGTATAAAGAAATATGAACTCTTTGATGTGGCTGGTACTGCTTTCTTATGGCACACTCTTTCACTGGAATGCACAGTAGGAAAGGAACTATTTTTGTCTTTAATAGTGGCTTGTCGTTGATATCGGTTTTGAAAGTGAAGCACCGAGGAGATAAGAGCTTAGTCTCTAAACACTAAGTCATGCTAAGGAAATGGAAGCAGCCATTTCCGTGACTCCTCAGCACACATGGCATGCAGGATTGAACTGTAGCCCCGAAACTCATAAGTCTATATTATTATTAGGTGTTAATCAGAATGTTTTGGTAAGTTTGAGATAGAAATGCTAATTACCACATTTGATGATTGCATACTGAAAGTGTTTCAAATGACTACTGATGCCCAGTAAATGGATTCAATTAAGGCAATAATTATTTTTTAAAAAATCAAGGACAAGGTAGACAGGATTCCCATGAGCTTGCCTCAATACGGGCTCCTCGTTTTCTCTTTGAAATCTTCTAAGCACTGAGATGTCACCATAAAATGTAGGCACAATTTATATATTTACATTTGGTTTCATTTTCTTTTGCCTTTCTGACTCCTTTTCCTGAACAAACCATGTTACTACAGATGAGCATTTCAATCACAGGGAAGCTCTCAATGGTTCTTGGAAACATTATTTATTTAAAGACAAATAGTCTTCAACTATCTTATTGAGGTGTCAACATTTTCCATGATTTTTTTCCTGATTGATAATAAAACAGTTAAATAGCTAAATGATAAGACAGCTGGATTCATATAGTCTCCCAATGCTTATCTTAACCTATATTTACCTTATATTTCAATACCTAATAAATTTAATGTTTTTTTTTAAATTATCCATTGAAGAAAGCATTAAAGTAGAGTGAACTGATGTGTGAAGTATATCCTCCTACCATCATCGAGACCTGGCATAATGTTTGCTGTCTCCACTAAAACACTTTTGTTGTTCCCCAGTGCATAATGACATCTCTTGTACAAAGCCCTTCAAAGGCAGTAATTGGCAAATGCTCTCTAGCTCCGGGTTTTCTGCTGGTAATGAATAGTCATGTACCTCTATTAACTGATGAAAACATGACAGAAAGTAAATGTATTTTAATTTTTAAAAAAAATTTTGTGTGTGTGTGTGCGTGTGTGTGTGCGTGTGTGTATGTGTGTGTGTGTGTGTGTGTGTGTGTGTGTGTGTGGTCAGAAGACATGCAGACTCGCAGATTGTCAGATGCCAAGGCAAGTCCTGCAATGCACAGATCAATTAAAACCTCCACTACGTTCACACTCACAGGTATGTGCACACATAAGCAATACAGATTTCATCTGACACACAGACTTAAGTTTTTCCTAATTACTTGGCTATAGTGCTATATTGTGGCTTCGTTCTATTCAGTTGAAAACACTTAACTTGTTCTTTTCAACCCATAGTTTGTTTAGAAGAGTTTTGGAGTTTTCTTTGATTTTTTTTTTGTTGTTGTTTTGTTTTTGTTTTTTGTTTTGTTTTAAATTTTCCAAATACTTTGTGATTGTCCAAAATAGTCTTATTGTTTTTCCTTTCTAATTTAATTTTGTGGCTGGATCACACACTCAGTTTGATGGTATGATTTATGTTCTCATAAATTTATTGAGTTTTGTTTTATTTTCCTCAGTGGAGTCTAATTTTCTCAATGTTCCATGTCACTTTCAAAGAATGTATTTTCTCTCTGTGAACTCCACTATAAATATCGCTGAGGTCATATTGCTAGTGTGGTTGTAAGTTTTCTACTGCCTTATGGATTTTTCCATTGACTCAGAACCTCAGTTATTGGACAGGAATGTTGAAATAGCCGATTTCAACAATTATGGTTTCACTGAATCTTCCTCTGAGTTTTCTGTGTTTATTTCACACATTCACAGGTTCTCTCTCGTATGGCTATGTACATATTTACATTTGTCATATGTTTTGAGATAAATTATTCTTTTGTTATTTTTCATACATTACTCTTCTTAAAATGTCTTCTGATTTATTTTGTTTGTTTTATCATTAATACCTGAAAGTGCTGTAGATTGCCATCATTTTCCTTGTAAACTGTTTACATTCTTATGTCTGAAATAGAAGTCATGTGCTTTTCTGGTTTTGTTCTGTCCAGCCCAAAGATGTCTTTCTTTTAGTTGAAGGATTTAGTTCATTTTCTTTCCATCTTCCGTAGCTGGGATTCCTATGGCCTTGATAAAACACAGTGATCGAAATCACCTTGGGCGGAAAGGATTTATTTGACCTTGCACTTCCAAATGACAGGCCATCATTGAGGGAAGTCAAAGCAGGAGCTCAGTCAGAGCAGGGACCTGGAGGCTGGAGCTGAGGCTGAAGCTGAGCCCATGGATGAACTGTTTCCTGCCTTGCTTCTGTGACTCACTCAGCTGGTTTTCCTACACACCTCAGGACCTCCCGCCTCGGGTAGCACCACCACAGTGGGCTGGGCACTCCTCCATCACTAATTTAAGAAAATATCCAAACATCTTGCTTAGAGACCAATTTCTTTTTCTTTCAAAACAAGTTTTCTCTGCTCAATAGCTCTGGCTAACCTGGAACTAGCTTTCTAAATGAGCATCTACTTGCCTCTGCCTCATGAGTGCTGGGATTAAGGACATGTACCAATCTCATGGAGGTATTCTACCAAACATGCTTCCCACTTCCCTCTTCTTTATTTATTTTTGTTAGATATTTTCTTTATTTACATTTCAAATGTTACCCGCTTTCCTAATTTCCCCTCCAAAAACTCTCTATCCCTTCTCCCTTCCCCCTGCTCAGATGCTGGTGTGTGTGTGTGTGTGTGTGTGTGTGTGCACATGTGTGCGTGTGTGTGTGTGTGTGTATGTAGTATGTATGTATGTATGTATGTATGTATTTAAAAGCAGCTGTATCTTTTGTCTACAATTGCATCCAAACATGAAAAATCTTGGTAAGACAGCAGTCTCTCCTCTATGTATCCCCTTTGCTTGCTTCATGCCATTTTCTGTCCATTCATTCTTCCTCTTTCCGTAGCTATTTACTATTCAGATGGATCTATCTTCCCACACAATCCCTAGACCCTGTCAAAGATCTTCCCTGGTACCAACACTTGACAAACACTCAGGCTGCTGTTGCTCACCAACCTTCCTACTGCTGGCACTTGTCTTACTTTTTCCTCCCCCCTTGCTCCCCTTCCACACTTTACTTTTTTTTATTAGATATTTTCTTTATTTAAATTTCGAATGTCATCCCCTTTCCTGGTTTCCCCTCTGAAAACCCCCTATCACATCCTCCCTACCCCTGCTCACCAACCCACCCACTCCTACTTCCTGGCCCTGGCAGTCCCCTATACTGGGGCTTATAGCCTTCACAGTCCCAAGGGCCTCTCTTCCCATTGATGACCGACTAGGCCATCCTCTGCTACATGTGCAGCTGGAGCCATGAGTTCCACCATGTGTTTTCTTTGGTTGGTGGTTTAGTCCCAGGGAGCTCTGGAGATACTGCATAGTTGATATTATTGTTCCTCCTATGAGTCTGCAAACCCCTTCAGCTCCTTGGGTACTTTCTCTACTTCCTTCACTGGGGACCCTGTGTTCCATCCAATGGATGACTGTGAGCATCCACTTCTGTATTTTTCAAGCACTGGCAGACCCTCTCAGGAGACAGCTATATCAGATTCCTACCAGCAAGCCCTTGTTGGCATTCACAATAGTGTCTGGTTTTGGTGGTTTTTTTGGGGATGGATCCCCAGGTGGGGCAGTCTCTGGATGGTCATTCCTTCAGTCTCTGCTTCACACTTTGCCTCTGTAACTCCTTCCATGAGTTTTTTGTTCCCCTCTCTAAGAAGGATCGAAGTATCTACACTTTGATCTTCCTTCTTCTTGAGTTTCATGTGTTTTACGAATTGTATCTTGGATATTCCAAGCTTTTTCTAAGTCTTAGCTTGTGTCAAATTTGCATGTATGTGTGTGTGTGTGTGTGTGTGTGCACCTGCATGCACACACACACACACACAAACAGGATGACTTCCAATCATTGACAGGGTAATATTAAAGTATATCATCCTGCTATCAAAACTATTGTCCATCCTTTGTTTCTTTATTTTAAAAATTGAGAATTCTATTCATCATCATCATCATCATCATCATCATCATCATCGCTGTTGGGTTTGTGTGAGTATGTGTGTGTGTGTGTGTGTGTGTGTGTGTGTGTGTGTGTGTGTACTTTGCAGCACACACAGATGACATGGAATGCATGTAGAAGACAGAGCACAACTTACAAAAGTTGGTTTTCTCCTTCCACTGTGGGACCCAGGTATGGAACTTGGCTTTTCAGACTTGTTATGAAGGTGTTTTTATCCCTGAACCCTCTCCCTAGTTCTGTTCTTTGTATCTAACCATCTTATTCTTAAGTTAGTTTCCCCTGGGCCCTTTAATGAACTCATTAGCACATAGCATGCTCTCTTGTTATGCTTTACTGGTTATTTAAGGAGCTTGCAGTGGCAGTCATAACTGACCACAGCATATCTTTAAGTAACATGTCACTTGACATCTATGACATACATAAAGGACCTATAACAGTAGCTCTCAGTTTGGCCTCTTCCAGACAATACGCTCTTATTTTGATACACCTTTTTTTCCATATGAGCTGTGAATGCCACAGTGTTGTCTTTAAGTCTGTTTTTAAGGCATACAACAGAGTTGACTGTATTTCAGAATATAGTTCTATAAATTTTAGCATATATACATTGTGTAAATATTCCCTTAAATAGAGTTCTACACACACACACACACAAAAAAAAAACTCTATGCTAATATCAGGTTGATTAACACTGGAACTGGACATTTGTCCACAAATTTTTGATGCATGTGTGAGGGTACCTCTGGATAAGATGAATATTTGGTCAACAGAATAAATAGAGTGGGCTCCCCTCTCTAATGCAAGTGGGACTCTACAAGTGTTGGGAATTGCAGGCTGGTCTCCAGTTGAGCTGAGGTCTGAACCCCGGCAGTGATAGTTCACCTTCATGACATGGTAGGTGTTCCCTCATGCTCCTGGAACTCTGGCCCCTGCTTAAGTTACCATCCCCCACAGCTTCCACAAGAGAAGCATGGTCAGTAGTCACATAGGCAATGGCCCAAGCTTCTGACTTTCAGGCTAAACTCCTCCCCAGTTACCTAGCAAAAGTAAAGACCATTAAAGTGGCTATTAGGCCCCCACCTCACTCTCTCACTCCTTTGTTCTCTTACCTCTCACTTCTTTCATTCCTCTCTCCTCTCTCTTACTCTCTCTCCTTTTGCCTTTCTCTTTGTCTTCTTCTCTTCTCTCTCCTTTTCTCCTCCCCTCTCCCTCTTTCTCTCTCTTTCTCTCTAGACTTCTCTCTCTCTGTCTCTCTCTGCCTCTCTGTCTCTGTCTCTCTCTGTGTGTGTCTGTGTTTCTCTGTCTCTGTCTCTCTCTCTCTCTCCCCCCCCCCTTCTCTCTTTCCCCCTGCCTTTCTGTAATAAAGCTCTTAAACCATAGTCTCTGCTCCATCACGATCCACTGCTCACTCTGGTCAGTGTTGGGAACCTCTTCCCCTATCCCTCTCTCCCATAACCCTGAGACTACAGGGTGTGGCTCTGGGGTCCCCAGGTTGGGGGCTTCCCCTTCTCCACCCCCAGTCGAGTGGGATAACAGATGCCCACCCAGGGATGAGTGGATAGGCAGTTAGCAGCGCTCCCACACCTGACTGACCAGAGAATAGGTGGAACTCTGTCAGGGTGTGGCTCTTTCCCTTCCTCCACTTCCCCCGGATCTCCTTTATTTTGTTCCCAACATACAAGAATGGGCTAGTGGGAATATATAGAAGAGTAGTTCCTGCCAGATTGTCTCGAAACCAGGACATACTCTATTATGCTTTCCTTTCGAAGCAGATCCTTACCATTGCTTGTCATTGGCTACAACTGACCTGAACTACAGCAATCCATACATTGTCCTGTGTGTTTAGCTTACCAAACCCAGTAGAAAGATCAAGGGTATTTTAAGGCCCAGAAGAAGGAGAAAGTAATAGAAGATAGAAGTAATCGATATAATTGAGAGGTTGAGAGGAAGAGGGGGAAGGAAATAGGCAAGGAGAGACAGAGAGAGAGAGAGAGAGAGAGAGAGAGAGAGAGAGAGAGAGAGAGAGAGAGAGAGAGAGAGAGAGAGAGAGAGAGAGAGAGAGAGAGAGAGAGAGAGAGAGAGAGAGAGAGTCTAGTGATAGATAGGAGTGAAGTAAGACCTCCATTGTTTCCATCTAGACTCTCCTGATGACTAATGATGTTCAACGCCTCTTCATGCAGCCATTGCCTTTGGTGATAAGCCTATTCACTGTTTACCTGTCTGTGACAGGAATTGCACAAGAAATATTTTAAGTTTTGACAAATCTTCATGTGCTCATTCTCTTAAAACTGTCCTTCACAGAACCAGGGATACTAATGTTACAGTCCTGTTTAGGAACTCTAACTCCAGATCCTAAAAGTACTCCCAGTACTCCTACTTATCTTAGAAAATACACTAGAGGAATTTAAAAAAAATAGAAAATTCTCTTTCATATTTGTCACTCTTTTTTCTAAATTTTTTTTTTACTTACTTACTTACTTTGCATTCTACTCACTGCCGCCCTCCTGGCCACCCATCCCCAAACAATCCTTCCCCTGTCCCCCAATCCCTTTCTCTTCTAAGAGGGTCGGCCCCTGGGTACCCTCCTACCTGGCACTCCAAGTCTCTAAGAGGCTAGGCACTTTCTTTCCCACTGTGGCCAAACAAGGCAGCCTACCTTGTCGACCATATCCCACTTACAGGCAACAGGGGGACAGCCCCTGTTACAGTGGTTCAAGACCCACATGAAGACCAAGCTGCATATCTGCTATATGTGTGTGGGGAAGCCTAGGTCCAGGCCATGTATGTTCTTTGGTTTGTGGTTCAGATTCTGACAGCCCCAAGGGTCCAGGTTAGTTGACTCTGTTGGTCTTCCTGTGGAGTTCATGTTCCCTTCAGAGGCCTATAATTTTTCCTCCTATTCTTCCATAATCTACTGTTTGGCTGTGGGTCTCTGTATCTGTCTGAGTCAGCTTCTGGGTGGAGCCTCTCAGAAGACAATTTGCTCTTGTCTGCAAAAATAGCAAAGTATCATTAATAGTCTTGGGAATTCATTCTTGCCCATGAGATGGGTCTCAAGTTGGGACTGTTATTGGTTGGCCATACTCTGTCTTTGCTCCATCCCTCATGCCTGCATTTCTTGTGGACAGGATAAATTTGAAGTTGAAAGTTTTGTGGATAGTTTGGTTTCTCTATCACTCCACTGGGGTTCCTGTCTGGCTTCAGGAGTTGACCTCTTCGGGTTCACATCCCCAATGTAGCAAGTCACCACTAAGGTCACCCCCATTGATTCTTGGGCACTTCCTCTATCTCATGTCTCTGTCTCATCCTAGAGATATCCCCTAACTCAGGTGACAGCACATGTTGGCAAAGATGTGGAGAAAGAGGGACACTTCCCCATTGCTGGTGGGATTGCAAACTGGTACAACCACTCTGGAAATCAATCTGACAGTGCCTCAGAAAACTGGAAATAGATCTACCTGAAGACCCATATATACCACTCTTGGGCATATACCCAAAATATGTCCCACCATACCACAGGGATGTGCTCCACTATGTTCATAGCAGCCTTGTTTATGATAGCCAGAAGCTGGAAACGACATAGATGTCCCACAAATGAAGAATGGATACCAAAAATGTGGTTCATTTACACAATGGAATATTATTCAGCCATTAAGAATGATAACAGCATGAGTTTTGCAGGCAAATGGATGGAGCTAGAAAATATCATCCTGAGTGAGGTAACTCAGACACAAAAGGACATTCAGGGTATGTACTCACTAATAAATGGATATTAGCCAAAAATGTACAGAATGCATAGGATACAATTCTTAGAACTCAAGAATGCTAACAAGCCAAAGGGACCAAACGATTATACTTCAATCCCACTTGGGAGGGAGAAGAAAATAATCCAAAGGAGGAAGAGGGAGCAAGGGACATGGCTAGGAGTTGGGGTGACAGGAATGGGAAAATGATCAGGTATCAGGGTAGACAAGAGAGAAGCCCTGAGAGCCAGCAGAATGAATGGAAATGTGCAGCTTTGTGGGGCATGGGAGGTTGGGGGCCCTCTAAAAAGTATCAGAGATTTGGGAGGTGAGAGATTCTCAGGACTGAAATGGAAGGGGTCTTAGATGAGATGACCACTGGTGGGGAGAGGGAACTTGTAGAGCCCACTTCCAGCAGAAAGACAGGCATCAAGTGGAGGGAGGGGGTTGCCATCCTACAGCCAAAAATTCTGACTCAGATTTATTCTTGTCTAAAAGAACTGCAGGGACAAAAAATGGAGAAGAAACGGAGGGAAAGGAGGTCCAGTGACCTGCCCAAATTGGGATCCATCTCAAGGGGAGGCTCCAAGGTCTGACACTAATACTGATGCTATGGAGTGCTTATAGGCAGTAGCCTAGCATGGATATCCTCTGAGAGTCGCAACCAGCAGCTGACTGAAATAGATGCAGATATTTACATCCAACCATTGGACTGAAATTGTGGACCTCTGTGGTTGAATTAGGGAAAGGCTGGAAGAAGATGAAGAGGAGGGCAGTCCCATAAGAAGACCAGCAGTCTCAACTAACCAGATCCCTGAGATTCCTCAGACACTGAGCCACCAGGCAGGCAGCATACAGGAGCTGATCTGAGTCCCCCTGACATAGATAGCAGAGGACTGCCTGGTCTGGCCTCAGTGGGAGAAGATGCTAAACCTCAAGTCTTCTTGAGGCCCCAGGGAGTGGGGAGGCGTGGGGAGGCTGAGGGACATCCTCTTGGAAACAAGTGGAAGGAGGAATGGGATGAGGAACTGTGGGAGGGGTGACTGAGAGGAGGACAATGGCTGGATTGTAAAAAAAAATAAAAGTAATAATAATAATAATAATAATAATAATAATAATAATAATAATAAATACACAAAAATGGATATTAGCTGTCTCTCAGATACAGGGTTTGTGAAGCTCCTTTCCCAATCTGTATGCGGCCAATTTGTCCTATTGACAGGGTCCTTTGCCTTACAGAAGCTTTGCAATTTCATAATGTCCCATTTGTCAATTGCTGGTCTTAGAGCCTGAGCCATTGACATTCTTTTCATGAAACTGTCTCCGATACCAATGCATTCAAGACCTCAAAATAAAGGCAGATACACTGAACCTCATAGAATAGAAAGGGAGAAATACTCTTGAACATATTTGCCTCTCTTAATTGTGTGTGGGTGAAAGCCTGTATGCAGTAGTGTTTACATTCAACCAGAATAATTATGTCTAACACTTCTTCTAATGTATAACTGCTGAGGATAGATTTTTTTCTCAATCTTTCTTTTTCTGGAGATGTTTTCTTTTTAAAATGTTTTTTTTTTTGAAAGGCTAGTTTCACTAAAATAGAACATAGCTGCAGGTTGACTTTCCCCAGATTGTTAGTGCTATTGTTCAGCTGTTTTCTGGCTTGTACAGCTTTGATGATGAATTCATAATCATCCCTCTATGCTCTCTCTCTCACATGTGATGTGGGCTTTGTTCCACTGGCTGCTTTCACGTTCCTTCCTAGCTACCGTTTTCAGTAATTTGATTGTAATGTACCTTTGGCTTTCTTGAGTTTATTTTGCTTCGGTTTGTTTAGCTTAATTATTCATGTAACATTAAGAATAATTTCATCAATTCTGTTATGATGATGATACTCTTCCTCCCATTCTGAAATTCTATGGTTTTTGCCTCCTTCCATGTGACTATTACTGAGGTGTTGAGTTTCTCCACTGAAGGACACCTAGTGAGTTTTTTCATTTTAAATATTGCACTTTTTATTCCCCCAGACATTCTACTACAATGCTCTACTGAGTTAGTATGTCTCATCTCATTTTGTCCGCGATTTCTCTTTCATCCCTCCAGAACCGTCTCCTCTATTGGTTACCTTCTCTCTTGGTTAGTGGGCACCTTTTCCTGATTCTCTGCATATCACGGAATTTTCATGGACAGCCAGAACTGAGAAGATTGTGGTATCTGTGTTCATAGCTTGTCTTCTCCTACTTGACAGTGCTGTGCTTTCTACTGGAACTCAGTAGGAAAGGCATGTTTTCATCATTTGGTTTGGCCTGTAGCAAGGGTTTGTTAGAACCAACGGAGGATAATGGTAATGGAAGCCATGTGTCTGAGGAGAATCCTGTAGCCTTGGTATATAACCCAATGTTACTTGAGGTCTTTGTACTCTAGCTACAAGAAATGATAAAATGTCCTTTTCTTTGAGAACAGGCTCAAAAATGTTTAAACTTACACTTTTCTAAGTACACAGTCTTGCATAACTTCATGAAGTTTCAACCCAGAGTTATGCAACTTAATATCAAATATTTTCTGCCTCATACAGTATTCTGCCTTCCCCTTCAGCCTTCTCTAATCAAACCATCTCTTGCCCAATATCTGATAATAGCTGACTTATGGTATTAGTACACTGGTTTTCTGGTTGTTTATGAAGACAAGTCTTAGCGATATTAACAACTCCAACCTTGCTGCTGGAAGTAGCTGTGACAGAAAGCCACTGTTTTGTGTATGAAAAATATGAAAGTTGGAGGAATCCAGAAGGAAAAAAATGCTATGATTTTTATAAAAGGAAGAATTATCTGGATAAGCTTTTAAAAGTCTATCTGATAGACACATGGTCATCAGAGGCTAGAAAAGGTGAGAGAAGGCACAGGAGAGGGGAGAACAAATGTTTAGTAGGCACAGAGCTACAAATGGTTTGGAAAATTAACATTCCATACTCCCCAGAGCAAACTAAGGCGATTTGTCAGCATGTAATTAATTGTGTTTCAAAACACCTCGTTCAAAGGCTTTTCAGTGGTCCCAGGGTAAAGAATGGCAAATGTCTGAGGTAAAGGACATACCAATTATCCTGACCTGACCTTTACACATGTTAAGCACAGTGCACGAGTGAAAATAGCTCACTGTACACCCAAAATATGCCAGGCAAAATTGAAAACTATCTTAAAAGGATGACATATCAACAACGTGATATGAGCAAAAGAGCCTCTGTCCTACAAACTGCTTACAATTAGAAAAACCAAGTCAATATGTGGATCTACGTAATAAAGAAAACATTTTGCAGAGTTCTTATGTTTGCTTTTGAAATGAGGTACTCTGCCCTGTATCTTAGAAATCTGGGATTCAGTCAAATCTTTTTCAAATTCCAGAAACAAAGTTCATTTGACCACAAAGGAAGATAAGTTGGGATTCTTCTTGTGAAAAGTATATTGAGTCTATATAACACATGTCAAAAAGTGTTCATATAATCAATTTATGAGAAAATGGACAGCATGCTCATCCCCAGCCCAAGCAAGAGCTGGAATAAATTGTATGGAAACGATTTAAGGAACAAGGTCCACGCCATGGTTATTTGTTTGAAGCAGTTGAGTGTTCTTGCTCTGCTGCAAGCTCTACTCGGGAAAATAAAAACACTCAGTGGCCACGTTGGAAAGAAGATCAGAGAAGGGAGTAGGAATTTGCAGACCTTCAGTCTTTCTAAATGAGTGTATTAGGACCACAACCATGAAAGTTTGTATTCTGCAAATGCTTGCATCTTTTAAAATAGCCTCTGCAGGCTAGCTGTCTGTACACACAAAATGTTTTTCAAATAAAACCAAGCTCCATCCTTGATAGTCCACCTGCACATTGATAACTTATTTTCCTAGATATTTGTTGCAAAGTATTTTACAATGATTTCTCATTTTACCTGTTCTTATCCTTAAATTATTAATATTCTTCTAAAATGGTTAATGCTTCCTAGACTCATAATAGAACTCTTTGTGTGGTTATTCTCTTCTCATATTTCAAAAACACATTAAAGTTTAATTCTACATTTGCCAGGTCATTGTTCAAGATGACAAGCTACTAAACACAGTTTTTATTTATTTGTATTATGGAACTTAATCTAGCTTTCCATTGTGTACATGAACAAAAAAAAATGAAGGACAAAAACTTACTTTTCTATTTCCCTGAAAAATATAATTTTCTATGTAACTAACTATATAACTATGTATTCAAGTAAAATCAGTATTTATTTCTCTTAAACAAACCAATTGAATAGGGGAGCATTATTATCCAATAGTCAACTTTAACCTTCAAATGATTTTCCACTTTCTAAACATTATAAATTAGTCATAGCTTAGAATGTACATGACTGTGACCCTTATGGACAAGACACAGCATGAAGCCATTGGAGAAAAGTGAACACTCTGCATTTTGATGTGGCCTTAGAAACAGCTCAGAAAACATCAGGTGCTATCATCCATAGGTGTTAAGAACTCCACTCCACAGCCATCGTTAGAAACATGAGTTAGTAGCCATTAATATCCAGGGTATTGAAACTACATTGACAGGTCAATGTAGCATCTATGGGATAGCATTCTTGAAAGACAAGTACATAGATTATATTCACTAGAAATCCTTTCACTAGTGAAAGGTTCATCTTCCATAGGATGAGTGGCTGCAACATGTAAAAGTGGCAAGACCAAAATGAAGATGAGAATAGAGAAGACAAACACTAGGACATCCTTGATTGGAAACTGGGTGGGTTACAACAACTGGGACGGTAATCACAGAAGATCAACAGAGAGAGAATTCTAGCTGCCAGACAAGAAGTGCAAAGTAAACTTGGAATTTAAGTCCACAGCTGAGATAAAAAGTACCTTCATACCAAATCCCACTCTGGAGATTAAGAAAGTATGCAGAACAGTCTCCACGTGAGATTATAGTCACATCCAGAGGAAGGTTAGTTTCCCTTCCACCAGGTCCATAAATGTATATCAAGTCAGCCTGCGTCCTCTGTCATTTACTATTGTATCTACCCTGTGTTAAAACATGTAACACTCATTAGGTAGCTAGGGATAGTGAACTGCAAGGATGACTTACTCTAAAATCTGAGAATCCATTCTCACGAGGTCTCTCTGTGGATCAGCCTGTGCGACACAGGGACTTGCTCTGTTCGCGTAGTCACTGCTAGGAGACAGTCTCACACCACTGCACACAGGATGAATTTTCCAAGCAATAATTATAGAACTCAAAAATATGACCCAGCACAAGGCAAGGCCTGGGCCAAGTAGTGGGAGTGGGTGGATAGGGGAGCAGAGGTGGGGGGGGAGGGGAGAGGTATAGGAAACTTTCGGGATAGCATTTGAAATGTAAATAAAGAAAATAATAAAAAAAAAAGGAAAAAAAAATAATGCTAGTGTTCACATGTGTCTACTATGTATCACATTTAAGGACAGAAGACTCATTTTCACCATGTCTTGAATCCTTTCAGCTACTTTAAAAATAGGTGGTATTCCCAATTTAGAACCAGCAAACAGAGAATAGAAGAATCAAGAGACTCGTCAAAAACCCCCAAACCAACAAAATTAGACAGAAAGCCCAAATTTTATGTTTAAAGTCCAAAGTGAATAATATAATAAAACATTTATTATTACATATCAGTGTGTGTGTGTGTGTGTGTGTGTGTGTGTGTGTGTGTGTCTTTGGGTGTGTGTAGGTAGGTAGCCGAACTGCGCCACACTTAAAAGACTGCACTGACTTCCTGTGTATGAGTCAGCAAGGCAAGGTTGTTTACCACCTGAAAGGTATCAGTGCGCATGTACTAAGTCACAGCCCACCCTCGGGCATGCAAATTGAGCACCAAAGCTGAAGCCAATCGGGTACTGACACCAGCTCCCTAAGCGTATATAAGCAGCACCTTTTTCCTCCTTCGGGGCCTTCTCCTTCACATTAAGAAAGCTGTATAATAGCCGGGTGTGGTGGCACACGCCTTTAATCCCAGCACTT
>NC_034605.1:29376535-29446092 GCF_900095145.1 Mus pahari | reverse complement strand
CCGCTGGCCAGCCGGCCTGGAATTTTGATATGCTTACAGGACAAGGTCAGTGGGTTGTTAATCAGACTCAATATCCAGTACAAGTGTATGAACAGATTAANACCGCTGCAGTTAAAGCTTGGAAAACCTTGCCTAATAGAGGAGAAGTGAGTGGTAACCTCACAAAAATAATCCAAGGGGCCACTGAACCATTCTCAGATTTTGTTGCCCGCATGATGGAGGCCGCGGGGCGAATTTTGGGGGATCAGGAGACTGCCATGCCCCTTGTAGAACAGCTCATCTATGAGCAATGTACCCAAGAATGCAGGAATGCTATTACACCTTGGAAAAGTAAAGGATTGCAGGCTTGGATGAAAGCATGCAGGGAGCGACAGGTGTGTGTGTACATATGTGTGTGCTGGGGTGTCACAGTGCACATATGGAGTGCAGAGGAAAACTTACAGAAGTCCATTCTTTTCTCTTCCCTTGTGGATCGCAGGGATGGAATTCAGGTTGTCAGGCTTGGCGACAGACCTCTTTACCTATCACCCATACAGCTAGTCCTAGGGTTAATAATCTTAACTTGTATATTTCCCAATCCTTCACAATAAATGAGTGACTGAATGAATGAGTAATACCTACAGCATCCAGATGTCCATACCCTGGTGTGTATCTCACATGACTGATTTAAATGAGTTTTAGGCCCAAATAATTATGCCTTGGATATAAATGCTATAATGATGTATATTGCTTGTTAAATAAAACTCAAAAGCATTTAAAATGCTGAGCTACAAATGTTTCAGCTCTGAAACTGCAGCAGCCTTTCAGCCTCAACTCCAACACAACATCAACAAATGTAACATTGAGCTGGACATGGAGTCAAACCTGTACTCCCATCACTGGAGAAGGTGAAGAAAAAAGTGCTCTGCTCGATGTTAGGCTGTACTACTTGGTGACTCATGGCAGCCTCGGCTCCAGTGACACCTTGTCCCTAAACCCAGATCAGCATCAGCACCCTCACAATAACGATAGCAATAACAACAGCCACAACAGTAGGACTGAGCTCAAAGGTCAGCCCATGAGACCATGGGACAGCCATATAAACACACTCAAAACCATCCTTTCTTGTACATGGAAGCCCTCTGCCTCTTTCTCAGGTGAATGTTCATCACATTCAGCTCTGTCTCTGAAATGAATGGCCACGCTGATATGGAAGCCAGAGGGGAGTTACTTTCACATCAATCGCTCTCTGTATTGATCTGGAAATGGAAAACAAATGGGAGCAAACTGTAGATAGTGTATTTCATTCTGAGATGCGTCATTTCCCCAGATAAAGTGTTCAAATGGGAGTAGAACAGAAAGAGTTGTAGTAACGTGCCACATTAATGATTACAACCTCACAAGCCCTTTATCACACCAATGTCAGAAGCCCAGTAATGGAATAAAATAATCAAATTTAAATCTCCAGAACTTTCTTTTTACTATCTAAGGATAAGATGAAACTAACCACTTAATCTATTGTATAAGCTTGAGACATCCAAAGATGTATCGCTGTACAGTGAATACTGGCTGGTTTGTAGTAAGTCTAAAAAATTATTTCTCTACACACAGATGAGTTGATTGCAATGAAATAAAAACAGGTTTGTAGACATAGCAACATGCATAAATACCTGCTGTGCAATCCTAAGGACATGAATTCAGAGAGACCTCTAGAGACCACATAAAATGCAAGTATAGTCACACATGTCTGCAACCCCAGTCTAGTGGAGAATACAGAGACAGAAGGAGTCTTGGAGCCTCTTGGCTCCAAGTGCAGTGACGAGATCCTGTCTGAAAAACACAAGATGAGGAGTGATGTCGATCTCTGACCACCAAGTACATATGCAATACCACATGCATGTGTGAGCGCGTGCATGCACCACACTCACCCACCACAGAATAAAAGTATGCACAATCTATACATGGGTGCAAAGCAAAGAAACCACACAGAATTCAAAAACCAGAATAATGAATAATTAAAACCAAGAGAAAGTAGAGGCTATGGTGGGTACTGTTCTGTGTTCTGTTAACTCGACACAAATAGAGTCCCTTGAGAAGAGAGAATCTTACTGGAGAAAATGACTCCATTAAACTGACCTACAGTAGAGCCTGTGGGAAATTTTCTTTCTGAATGAATGATGTAGGAAGGTCCAGATTCACTCCTGGGAAGGAAGTTCTGTGTTTTATAAAGAAGCAAATATAGCAAGGGATGAGTGATGGGAGGAAGCACGTGCGCAACATTCCTCTACTCTACTACCTCTGCTTCAGTTCCTGCCTCCCGGTTCCTGCCCTGGCTTTCCTTGATGACAGACTGTAACCTGCAGGCTACATAACCTCCATCCTCTCCAAATTGCTCATGTTCGATGTTTATCACAGTTATCAGGAAGCAAAAGAAGGCAGCAGCAAAAAACATCTCATTCAAAATCTTATGTTTCTTTCTCAACAAAACAAAAAATAAACAAAGGTAATTGTTGAAGAAGAGAGATGTGCAGAGTATAGATATATATTTTATAAATAGCTAAATAGAAAGATTGCTAGGGAATGGAGAAGGAGATATTTTATAGACAGGCAATAGATAAATGGAAGATTAGTGATAGATAGATGAGAGAGAGAGAGAGAGAGAGAGAGAGAGAGAGAGAGAGATGCAAAGTTGAACAAATATGGAAAGCTATCTATACAGAGAGCTAGTGACTCTGACTAAAGGATGTCAAGAGCTTCTTGTCTGATCTTTTCAACCTTTCTGGAAGGGCAAAATAACTTTTAAGTACTGCAAGCATATTTATTTAAATTATAAAACACATTGAAGAAACACACCTGGCAAGCACTTGAAAAATAAGAAATTAAAAATATCTCCCAGAGGGAATATTTTCCAAAATATATTTAAAAATGAAATAAAAAAGCAAACAAATAAAACATCAGATAATGTTCCAGTAAAAACAACTGTGCATCAGCATGTAGGAATGATGGAAGCAAGATGGAGCAGTGGTTACTCCTCAGAAGAGAATGTTCAGGACATTTAAGTCATTTATCACCAATTTTAAAATAGTAAGTATAATTACAATAGAGACAAAACAGACTCACATAAAGTGAACTCATTATGAAGATTAATATGTATGAAGTTCATAAGGCTTGAAGAAAGATTGCCCTCCCCTTAAAAAAAATGTTTCATTGTACAGCTGGGATTCTGTGGGGTAAACGGTGTCACCTCAGGTCAAACTCAAGATCTGCAGAGTATATACGACACATTGGAACAAACGGGAGCATATTGAAAACAGATGTCAAAGCAGGGTTGTTTCTGTGAAGGAATAGTCATCATTTGAAATATGTGGACAAGGGGAAAATATACACTGGCTCCCGAGGTCGTTTAGGAGACCAGGGCTGATGTTACAGCAGATGCTTCTTACATTCAGTCTGCATGCAGATGCTAAAGGATCTGTCTTTGCTCAAATGATCAAAGGTTCTCTAGACTGTATTTTATCTCAAGCAAAATAAGACCCTGATACAACACGAAGTGTTCCCTGGCATTTGAGACACTGACTGTGGCAGCAGAGTGACACATCAGTACCTAGAAATTTAACTTTCAGCCTCCATTTTCTAATTTGCTTCCGAATTTTGGAAAAATAAGAACTCTCCTCATATCCACAAAAAAAAGTAAACATCAATGAAGCAGAAAATGGACACCAAGTCTTCCACTTTGTAAGAGTCGTCTTGTGTTGAATTTCTCTTCTTTCTTAATTTTGGGTGGGGTGGGGTTACTAGGAATTGAACCAAGATCCTCATGCATGATAAAAAAAAAAAAGTATAGTATCCTTGAGCTATATCCCCATCCCTCTTTTTCTTTGTATTTTGAGGTAGTGTCTCAATAAGTTGCCAAGACAAGACCTTCCCAAACAGGTCTACTAACTGGGGAACAATTATTCAAACACATAAACTTATAGGAGTCGTTCTCATTCAAACCACCATAGTCAATATAGTTGGAAAATTGTCATTTGGGTGTTGTCTGTTGATGTTTAATTAGAAATTTTGCCAGATCCTAGAAAAGTTACGTTTCCTAAATGTAAAAAGTTATATAAACTTACACATAAAATGACCTTAAAACATGGATACCCTACATCAAAACTACCTGGTTTGACTGGAACAACTTTAGTACTTCAGATCAGATCTTTCAGGTCTACAATAAAGTAGTTGAGGCTAGAAAGATGGCGCAATGGTACAAGTGCTTGCCACAGAAGCCTGTCAAACCCAGCTTGACCCCAGGAGCACATAGAATAGAGAAAAGTGAAAGCCAACTACTGACGTCATCCTCCTACCTCCACATGTGTGATGCACACACATCAAAAAGAGTGGGTCATTGTTTGATCTTAAATAATTAAAGACAGTTTCAACTTTTTTACTTATGCTTTTAAAGGTAGAGCCTTCCTATGTGTCCTAGGCTGGCTTATAACTTACGTCTTGCTTCATTCTCCCTAGTGCTTGGATGACAGATAAATGCCACCATGCCCATTAGGGAACTAATTCATTTTAAAAATATATTTATTTGTACATATGGATATGCATGCCACAGTATACATATGGAAGCCAGAGGGTCCATGGTTCTCTTCCTCTACGTTATGGTTCCATGGGATCAAACTCAAGTCATAAGGTTTGGCAGCAACTATTTTAATCTGCTAACTAACTCACTGGTGCCAGTGAACCAATTCTTAACAAAAGAATTGATTATGGATGTTCTGCATGACTTATTACAAGCTCAGTTTTAAACTGGTCATCAACTCTTCTTCACAGAGTAGCCATGAGCATGAAACAAGATAGCTTACTTAATGTTGAGGGCAGAGTGCAGAGCCATCCCTCCGTGAGCACTTCTCTTGTTGTTCTTCCTTAACCCCAAGCCAGACACTGAGATACAGTGATAAATGAGCATAGCCCCATGCTACATATTTATGTGTGCTCGGCTATTTGGGACTGGATTTTTGTTTTTCATCCAGAGAAGCCGTGAAAAATGTCATTGGGCTTATCTTGTGGAAAAGAAGAAATTTTTCAACCATGAACAAGACTTAGATACCATTCCCTGAGAACTGTGTGGGAGTATAATAATTCCCCGAGTTATCATACTTTAAAAACAGGAAGGCAAATGTGCTTTTCAGATTTGGGAAAGACTTCATCAAATGAGGATGAGAGCCCAGGGGAGGATCAGCCTGCAGAGATAGCAGAACAGCCATTGAATCCAGCCGATCAGCCTCCCCTGCTTGGTCCTTACCCAAAGTGCAAACTTCACCCTCTTATCTTCTCCCATGCCAGGAGCACCAGAGAAAAATCCATGAAAAACCTGCAGCCTCAGAGTGAGGAAGAGAACATGAAGCCATTTTGGCTTTGCAATAATTAGTCATGTCTTGAGTGATGATCACATTTGAGACATTGTAGGAATGAAACTTTTCCAGATAAAACTAAATCCTACAGCTTAAGAGGCCCTGGACATTACTTGATACATGTAAGCATGACTCCTCTCTGAAATGGAGCATCCCCCTCCCAAATAAGGCCAATAAAGCAAGAGCACATAAAAAACAGATTTCTATCTCAGTTTACGCAAGATTTCGGATATGAATAGACAGCTAAAATAACAAATTGTTTGGCCTGAAGTCTCTGGCTGTATATTTTCCTTGACTAATCTATTTTAATGAAACCCTCACTCCCACAATAATAGCAAGACATAACAACTTCTTGGAAATTCTCCCCCTATTGTCTCAAGCAAGACTCCAGAACAACGTGAAATGAAATCTTTAACTATAAGCAGAAAACAGAGCTGTCCCACAGTGCCCCGGGTTATCTGCCTGTGTCTCATAAACCAGCTCCTGAATTAGGCTGCATCGTTTAAAAAAAAGAAAGAAAGAAAGAAAGAAAAGAAAAGGCACACAGATATGTCTGCAAGATAAACAGATGAGCCCCTGATGAAGGCCAAGCCCAGTAGAAATAAGTCAAGCCAAACGAGAGAACTGGACTGTTGTAAGGTTGAACCAGATGTTTGTGTAAATCCAGCCCAGTCATGTGATATGATTTATAAAGCAGCTTATAGGAAACAGATGCCCAAATCCAGTCCTCATGTCTTCTGGACTCTGCTGAGATTGATGACTACAGCTAAGAATTTTATCTTATGTTTTGTATTTCTTAAGTTTTCATATAAGTATATATTTTACATTTGGCACCTGCTTTCCCTCCCAGCCTTCCTCTCTTCAGCTTTCTCCTTCCCATTAGTCTCCTTGGTCCTACGGACAGCTTTCCCACAGCTTTCAAGTCATAAATTCATATATTATACCATATATATGATATGATATATATCATATCATATATATGAATCACAAATAAATGTACATGTTATAGGTGTGCAGATGCACATAAATATGCAAGCTGCAAGTACATGTTTATGGAACTATATGTGGAGGCCAGGAGATGCCCTCAGCAGTTGTTCCTTAAATACAATCTTAACTTTTTAAGATAGTACCTCTCTTAAAACTTAGCTTTGGATTCACCAGGAGGTCTAGGCTGGTTGGGCAGAAATCCCACGGACCCCTTGCCTCTACACCTCTGTGCTAGAATTATAAGCATAGAACAGCAGGCCGACTTCGTGTGTTTTAAACACGCCTTCTGGGGGATTGAACTCAGACCCTCGTGTTTGCAAGGCGAGCATTTTATTTCCTGAGTTATCACCCTAGCCCAGCACTTGACTTTGCTGAGGCTTCACTGTTGTTATTGTTCTTTCTAAGTCAAAATTATACACTTCTGATGCAATGTTTGGAGATGCTCAGCTTACTAGAAATAGGCAGACTTAACATTTCTTGCTTTTAGTTTCCAAAGCCCTCATGCTACTATGTGACTACAGAGAAAAATATGGTTTGAAACACATCCAGAAGCAATCACGGGATGTGGGGATGATTTCTAAATGACCCACAGTTGTAAAGCGTACTAGAGAAGAAGAGAGACTAGGAACCCATCGTTGACTTGAAAAGATATCAGTATATTTTTGCTCTCTCTGGTGCTGCCAGACATCACGCTCACTTCTGCCAGAGTGCTAACCATGTAATGTTGGGCTCTAGGCTCCATTTTACTTTAGATATTTTTTTTGACTCTTCCAGAACAGTGAGAGTTGCTCAAGAAGAGAGATTGTTTCTTATCAAACTGTGTCTTCATCTCTTGCAGAACCTGCAAAAATGCAAAGAACTTGTTTAAAAAAGTGCCATTAGTTGAGCTTCAAGCAAAATTCAAAGTAAATTTCTTTGGACCAAATATCCCTCAAAGAACTATAAGAAAAAAAAACATACAAAAAGAGATTATTTTTCAGTACGAATGTGTTTGAATAACAAAGCAGTGAGAAGGTGTGTGGTTTAGGATCCTGTAGGAGAGGGAAGTCAGGAGAGGCAAGCCATGTATGTGAAAACACCCATTAACCTCTGCAGACAGCAGAGTCTGGAAGTTTGTCAGAACTGCTATTTCTCACAAGGGTTGACAAGCACACATGGGGATTCAAGGCCTCCCAGAGTCATGCAGATTTGACTAAGACTTAGGACTGTGACCCAGGAATAGGAGGGAATTAAGAACAAATGCTTTCAGGATGGAAATGGGAGCACATATCTGGAATCCTTGCACTCAGCTGCAATAGATAGGAGGACCTCTGTGAGTCCGAGGCCACCCTGGTCTACAGAAGTACCTCCAGGACAGCCAGGATACCTAGAAGGTCATTTGAAAATAAAATTAATAGGTAAATAGCTATAAATGATCTAAGCTTGCTTAGTAATCATCTGTTTTTCTAACTAAATGACAGTAAATGAGTACACAGTACACAATTTCTGCGAAAGATAGCATATTATTTATATATATTCCCATAGACAGCAATTGCTTCTCAATCAAAAAAAGTCAGACATGTAAGAAAATAAATATTACAAGTTATATTAAAGGACATGTGCACTAAAATTAAGCTTTTTGGCTCTCAGAAAAAAATAAAATAGAGTTACAAGTGAAGAATTTAAAATTATATATATCATATATATGATATACATATATATGATATATATATATATATATGACATATATATATCTATACACACACACACAGTCACACATATAATTTGAAGTAATTGTCAGAGGCAGAATTGTGGTGGGAACTATAAAATATAAAAGAGAAGGCTTTTGTATATGGAAAGAGCATGAGAGTAACCTCACTGTTGGTGGTAACCACACAGACAAAGATTCAATGAGTTGTTGGCTTACATATGTGTATTTTGCAACACTTTTTGTAGCACTCACCCAGGGGAAATGCATGCATGTGTGTACCAAACCTCCTGTACAAAGTAACAATATTCTGAATACAAAAATGAATTTATCTACTCTAGAATGGCAGGATACACAGAGGTCTATTTAGAGAACAGAATAATGCTGACATAAAACACCATGACATGTTTTTGCACAATATGTATAAATCTTCAAAGATAACCCTGAATGAATATCCAGACACAGAACAAACACATTTAGGAGGCACTGTGTACATAAAGTCTAAATCACATGACAACCTGGAGCACTGGTTCCCTTCAGACAGAGACAATGATAAAAGTATGTTCCAGGAGACTGACTGTACTGTGCTGGGAGCTGGATGATATGGTTCTCTGTGTTTATCATCATTCATTGAGCTGTGTTTGTGATTTGTGAGCTTCTCTCTATGTGGAATTCACTGCATTAAAAGCCATATAAAATTATAAATAAAAATAGGCATTCAATAAATGTTGTTGGAAGAATTAATGTATGAATGGCTAGATCAATGAATCTTGTTTTAAGGATTTACAGCTGCTGGAGATAGAAAGGCATTGGGAACAGGTACTAAGAAATGAATAACCTAGCAACTTCACCTGGACTTACTAGGATTTATGTCACTGTTAAAATGAGGTGACTATTGGGCACTTGAAATAAATGTCTTTCCGGATATTACCCAATATTTGACTGAGCAATAAATTCTTTCTGTTATTATAAACCAAATTACTCTCGCAGTTAACATTCTATTTGTCTTTGGTCATATTTTACTTGTCTTTTACTAAGGACTGCTCTCAAGACAGACCATGCTGGCTAAATAAATAATTCTTTGAATAGAAGTGACTAAAGGAAAACTGCTTGTTAAAATAATAGAATGTGTATTTGTTATACTGGGCATCCCTTCTTTCTGGCTGAGTTTTAGAATTGACACATAAAGACGGGTACTCAATGGTCTGATTCCAATTACAGTATGAATAGCAATTTACCAATAGTTTTTTAAAAAGTCACTAGAAAGTTGAAGAGTAGTCTACCAAGCGGTTAAAATATTCTTTAATTTTACCAATAATGTAAAAGAATCTGCTTTATTTCATTTTTGTTATTTTACTTTATTTAATTTGTCCCACTTTTTTATTTCCAAAAAAATATATCTAGAATTCTTCTTTAGAAGTTTCATAAGCCAGTATCATTTGGTGTCTCATGCAAATAGAAGGATCCGAGACTGTCTTACAGAATATTGGGTAGGGGGGTATAAATAAAAGATATATGCATTCAAGTACTTCAGGAACTGAGCAATACACTGAAGTTTCTCAATACAGAAAAAGAAATTTACAAGACAATGTCACTTGAGGCAAAGCCTAAGTTATAGTGCAGGAAACTGCAAGACAAGCAGCTGTTAGCACCTATTGGCATTACAAGTTGCTCCTCTGAGGATCTCAAAACACACTTTGAAAGTGAACTGTTCTAAGCATTTAATGCCCACAGATTTGGCTTCAAAGACCTCAACATAAAACCAAATACACTGAATCAAATAGCAAAGAAAGAGGGAAAGAGCCTCGAACTCACTGACATGGGGAAATTTCCTAAACAGAACTCTGATGGCTCAAGCTCTAAGATCAACAATAACTGGGACCTCATGAAACTGTAAAGCTTCTCTAAGGCAAAAGACATAGTCAATAGGACAGATAAATAATCTACAGATTGCAGAAAAAATTCCTCACTAACCCTACATCCAACAGAGAGATAATATCCAAAATATATAAAGAACTCAATAAACTAACCTCTAAAATATAACCCAATAAAAATTAGGGTTACAGAGCTAAACAAAGAATTTACAACAGAGAAGTTTCATTTCTTGTTAAATCAAAGAACAAATTGTAGATTCTCTAGAGTTAATTTTTATTTTGAATGTTCATCAACGCAAAGACAAGAGTTTCCATACAGAAGAGCCATATGCACATCATGTGGGTTATATTATTATAATTTATAGATGCCAGAAAGATGTCTAAGCAGTTTTGAGCAGTTACTACTCTATCAGTTCCCAGCACCCATATCAGGTGACTGACCACTGCCTATGAATTTAGCTCTAGGCTATCCAGTTACCCCTATGGGTACTTGCACTGATACACACACACACACACACACACACACACACATATGCAAGTAATAAAAATACAATAAATTTTAAAATAACTCACTATATCATTTATAATTATGTTGATGTACAATTTTTATATGTCACAATGATTCTTAATTTTGTATTGTAATGAGCAATCACAGTACAGATACCTTGGGGTCAAATTCTGGATATCTTGTTGTGTGGTACTATTCCTGAAGAGATGTGAACAGATTTGTCTATTTACTCCAGAGAGAGAACCAATAACAGATCAAACTATGGATGGCACTAAAGCCCAACTTAGCCTTACTAAAACGCTAAAGGAATATGAGTGAAGGGCTATTTATAGCAGAAGAAATGGCTCAAAGAAAACTGCTGCATTATTGAAGCTCACTCCAGCATAGGCAATAGCTCCCAAAAACTGGAACCTTGGAGTTCATAGCTTTCAGGTAGCTCAACATGTTTCATAGTGTCCTTTCTTGGTGGCCTTTTCCAGGCAGACTGGAAGGTCTCTGCTTCTTCAAGGCTGCTTAGGTGATCTCTGTACCTCTTTCAGTTGAACTTCACTTGTTAAAGAGTAACTTCCAGCATTCTTTACTGCTTCTGTACTCTAAGGAAGGAAGTGATTGGAATAGAAATATCTTGTCAGTTTCAGGAACTTCCTGAAACTATTTGAGTTGTTTAATTCTTAAAGACTTGAAATATGGAGTGTTAAACCTCCCCTAACAATATTTTCTTGTTTCACCCCTTTATAAGCATCCGGTCTTAAAGTATCCTGTTGTTTTTTCTTCCATAATATACGGTGTCTTAAGCAGTTTTCCCACAAGATGGAAGCTTTTAACCTCAGACAAATCTGCTAAGCAACATTATTTAGTTCAACTGTTAAATTTCTCTAGAATCTGCTACTTTTTTTTAAATCACATAACTTCTAACCTAGCCCAGATCAATTTGATTCTAGTGTAGATTGCTGTAGCATTCATTCCTGGCTTCCATTTGTACTGCTTAACCAAATTTTTCAAGATATAAACAAAAAGTCTTTCACTTTTTATATTTTCCCTTGTTTTTTGCTCATGTATGTGTGTGCACACATTTGCATGCCTGTGGACCTCATAGGACAATTTGTGTGTGCTGTTTCTCCCACCTACCACATGGGTACTAAGGATTGAACTAGGGCTATCAGCATGGTAATATCAGATAAAAAACACCAGCTACTTATCTTATAAGAATAAGGCTTTTTATTACAGACTGAGCCAGTTCACTAACCAAGAACTCTTTTTTAAGGTTAGAATTTGTGTCCCTTTTTCTTGTAATCATTGAGCTACTTAACAACACTGTTCAAAAACACGTACATTCCTTCTTCATAACTCCAAAGTATCACTTAAAATGGCTCCCATCTATATGTTTAATATAAAACAATATTATTGACTTTCTCATTCAAATATATTTCTTAAAGAGTCCATATATTGTAACATGCTTTGCCCTTTTCAGACTCCTGAGTGTGTTGTATATTTTTGTCTTGAATATTTTGTCACAAGAACAACTGACTCTATCTAACTTCAAGCATCATAGTGAAATTCTAGTACCCAGAAAGCTTATTAAAATTTTTTAGATTTCCTTGTTGTCTATCTAACAGCAAGTCTTAAGCAACAAGGACAGGGAAATATCTACTGTTATATTAGGAATAGAGAGAAAAATCCATCCTTATACCATGAGAACAGAGGCCTCTTTTCATTGCTATGTCCCAGCAACTAAAGCAGACCTGACCAACATATACACATGGAAAGAATTCATGAACACATTAGAACGGACTCACTCATCATAGAACTTTTTTTTCTGAAAATCTACTCACATACGCATGCATTTAAATGCAAAATAATATTCTATGAGAGATGTACTTCTGAATGCATTCTGAGAGTTCCCACATATTATTAACATATCATACATGCTTTTTCCCATACAAAGATAATATTCCGCTATGTCTATGCTTATTTTTAAACCAAATCTTCATAGGTGTTACAGAATGTCCTCAGAGGTACAGAGCACCTCCACTATTCTATACACGCTTGCTGACCTCCCGTTTGGAGAAGTCCTCACTTAATGAATGGCAATACCGAGTCTTGAAATAGATAACTCCCACTGTCTGACACTCAGAGATAGCTGAGATATCAGCCCCAAACCTACTGATAAGGAAATTTCTGATGATAACAGCAAGTTTGACATTGATGAAGCCTTCCCATCTGGTGTGGTTAGGGGAGCACTCATGCAAAAAAAAAAAATAGTTGTGAAATGTGTTCTCTTGGATTCTGGCCAATATCACCTCTCTCTCTCTCTCTCTCTCTCTCTCTCTCTCTCTCTCTCCTCCCTCTACCTCTCCCTCCCGCTCTCCCTCTCCTCTCTCATCCCCTCTTCCCCATCAGAAAAGCTGGAAAGAACTATTCTAGAAATCTCAAGCTGTCTCCATGAGCCACCCTGTGTTGTTCTTGAGTAAACTGGACTACTTTATTAGATAGGGGAAAACGCCCTCCCTTTGGATGTATTCAGGAAGTTCTTGTGCAGAGCAGAGAGTTTCATAAGCACTTTGTGTCACATTAATGTCCCCTTAGAGGCCAATCAACACAATGCCTAATGGAGTTTCTCAGTATGCCTTAAAAGTCAGCAACTTTCTTCACTAACTGTGGATGTTCCTTCTGAGGTCCTTCAGACATTTCCCTTTATTTCCATTTGGATGTGCTAAAAGGGTGGTGGCACAGTCAGGCATCCAAGTTGATATAATGGACTCCATGTACTTCCAGTGTCTTCTTTATCATAAAAATGTCTTGCAGATCCAGTTCCCATTGCCTTGAGAAAAGTGCAAGCATTGTGTCATATGTATAATTACATCAGAATAGCTGTAATACTCTAGTGATTAATTTAGCTCTCTGGCTACAAATTATAAACTGATATTAACCATGATGAAGATAAATACTTCTTCATATCCTCCAGAAGGAGGAGAAAATTGAAATGCCCTGAACTCATGGGCAACACTACTCTTGGTAACTAAACATATGCATAGATTTTTCCAAAATTAGAATTGAAAATGTATAGGAGAATTTGCTTACCTTCTATATAATGTACCCTAAAATATTACCATGAGGTTTTAAAAATGAAGGGCTTTGACTAATGAATTAGACAAATATCTTAGCCAAGCACATTAAGAACCAAATGTAAAGCTTTAAAACAGAGGCCAAATAGCCTTGTTCTCATTTTTAAAATCTGATACAATATCCTAAATCATTTGTTTATAGAGAAAATTATTATCTAATTTATTTTTAATATTATCAGTAGTAATGGAAATATTAGCCAGACTGAAACCCTAAAAATGTGTTAAAAACCTTTCAAAAACAGTGACAACTTAAGTATTATTACTGAATATCTGATTCCCTTTTATCACTTGATCTAAATTTCTAAATTTGTGGAAATGAGTTGAGGGTGTGTGTGTGTGTGTGTGTGTGTGTGTGTGCGCGCGCGCGCGCCATGTATATGTTGTATTGTGCTGTGTGTGCTGTGTGTGTGGTTTATGCCTGTGTGTGTGTGTATGTGTGTGTGTGTGGTGTGTGTGTGTGTGTGTGTGTGTGTGTGTGTGTGTGTGTGTGTGTGTGTGTTGAAGTGTGAAAGCACAGAGTCCAGAGTTTGAAGTTGAATGTCTGTCTTTATTCCTCTCCACTTTAATTTTTGAGACTGGAGTCTCTTACTGAACCTAGAGTTGAGTGATTGCCTAGAACTGCCAAGACCTTCCTGTCTGTTTCCCCCATTACTGGGATTACAGATGCACACTGCCATGTCTGGTCTTCATTATGTAGGTCCTAAGGATCTGAACTCAGGTCCTTGTGCTTGCATGGCAAACATTGACTCTCTTTGTCACTAGCTTCTGATTGATATTTTGATAAAAGACCTTTGTCTTTATGTCTTTAAACTAAACATAAACACTTATAAAGTGACATAATTATATGTTTATGGGGTGTAAGTTTCAATAAGCACATGTTGATCTTTCGTCAGAATTATTTACAGCTAATTTGTAGTCCCAGATTGATAACCAATAAATCATCTTGCTTTCTATTTCTGTGATTAAAAAAAAAAAAAAAAACAATAGCCAAAAGCAGATAATGGATAGAAAGGGTTCATTCCATCTTACAACTCCCAACCACTGTGGAAAGCCAAGGCAAGAACTCAAGGAAGGGATCTAGAGGCAGGAACTGAGGCAGGGGCCATGGAAAGATGCTGCTTACTGATTTGCTCTCCACAGCTTGCTCAGTTTGCTTTCTTAAAGAACTCAAGATCAGTTGAGGAGTAGAAAGGGAAGAGCAAAAGGTGGATAAGATTAAGAGATAGTGTATCCGTGTATGCACTTCTCAAAAATCAATTAAAGAAAAAAAAAAGGAAATGATATAAAAAAGAATCTATGATAAATTCCCACTGTCATAGTGGGTTGGATCCTCCAACATCAATCATTAAACAAAAAATGCCCCATAGATTTGTTTTCAGGCAGTAAGAAGCAAACAATATTTTTTCAGCCCAGGTTCCCTGGAATGGGAAGAACTAAGCTGTGTCAAGTTGACAAAAAGTGACCAGCACAATCTGTTACGACAGTAACTTCATCTGGCACAACCTAGATTATGTATGTATGCAGATGGGGGGAAATGTAACATGGTTGTGAGCAGAATATACTTGTACCTTACACGTCCTGTTTTCATTAATGATGTAACTCCTCCAAGGATAGATAAAATGGGCTGCAGGGTTAACACCAACTTTCCCCTGCCCCTAGGTTACTTCTCACATTGTTTCTTGTCAACAATGGAAAAAAGATGAGAGAGTCCATGCTGGACTGTGGTACTGTTAGAGAATCGTTTAGAAGCATCATCTGCTATTTACAGCACAGACATGAACAATAATTTTTTTCTTCTGTAAATGGTCGGGATCTGATGTTGTGCTTCAATTGGTTATGACAAGCTTTTTAAAAATCTGGCTTTGGTAGTTGAAGTGATGGATTGGTGCTTAAGAGCACTTGCTGTGCACAGTCCAAATCTCAGCACCCATGTAAAAAATCTGGATATGGTTCATAAACCAATCAACTTTATTAGTGTTTATGAAGACATTAAATCTTTTACCTCCCAAATTAAATATTAACTCACTTTCCAGATAAATCCTGCCAATGTAACAGACTTTCTGAGATGGTTTGGGTATGAAATGTGACCAACTACCACATGTGTTGGACAGTGAACTTAGTTCACAGCACTGTGAGCACCAGCTATCTATGGATAAAGTGGGTTTCTGTGGTCGTATATTAAGGTTTATAGCCCTGTTCCACTTTGTGTCTTCTCTCTGCTTCCTCAGATATACGGAGTCAGACTCACTCTTCTGGTGCACAGGCTCAAGCTGCTCTATCGACTGTACTTTCTTCATTGTGACGAACTGTACCCTCAAACTATGAGACAAAATGAAACTTTCATTCCATTATAAAAGTTATCAGTACACTATTTATAAAACTTTGTGTTACTTGATAATTTGAGTATAGGATATCCATTTAATCACTAATATTGCATCAACATCAGCTTCTGCAAGACAAGACATGAGCAACTCTAACGGCAGCCTTTGAAATATCAAGAGTATCTTTTTTATACAGTATCTAAAATTACCCTCAGGCTACTCCTGCATTCTTATTATTGGTATATATTGATGAAGTTGGCAATGAGGTGTTAATCACAACCCTTTCTTCTACTTAAAACAAGATATATTATACTCACTCTCTTGAAAAGTTGAAGAAAAAATGAATCAGAAAAAATATCTCCACAGACTATTCATATCCACTAAGGTGAGGGTTATGAATATCACTGTTGCAGCCACATAGAATACCTTTGCACCTTTGTCCTGCACTTTGCTAGTCTGTTTTTGTTTACAAATAAGACTGTCTTGTGCAAGCCTTCATGCAACTGTATGATGTGGGTCTCAGTGGGTTGCACTGTTTCTCCACATTTTAAATGACCATACTTTTGTGGTTTCTAGTCCACTTACTTTTGATACTTCAAAGTGAGAGCCTTTGCAGTTTTAAAGTCTGGCAGACAGCTTTATAGGATAGCTTTGTTAATCAGAAGCAGGCTTGTTCAGAATGCATTCTCTGTTCAGTGTGGTAAATGGAGCATCCATCCTTGCCTGGGTGGCAAAGTGCTTTCTACGTGACAAATTGGAAAGCAATCTAGACCAGTTGATTTTTACTTTTATATTATTCTACCTTTCACTCACTTTTGGTTTTGATGCTCTTATTTCCCTACAGATCTCAAGCAATGTGCCTGCTCAACAGTCAGTCTTTCTTCATTTCCTACAGCTGCTCTTTGCATTTGTGTTTGGCTATAAATCTTTTAGGACTGTTATGTGGAACCCTGTTAGAGCCTTCACTTTATAGTCTATCTTCTCAAAGGCATTCATTCATCTGAGCTTTTACAGAGCACACCCATAAAGACAATTCCTTGGACTCAGAGTCAAGCACACTCTTCCCCAAAACACAATAATCTCTAGTTTTCTTTGTTCACAGATTTTAAAATGTATGGTCTTTGTAATACAAAGAATCACAAGTTCCTCTTTTACTGTGTTCATTTAAGTAGCTCGTGTTTTCTAATGTCAACCTTGATTTTTCTGTTCTGAGAGAAAATAAAAGCTATCTTTTATGAAAACACCAAAGTTACTTATATTACACTAAAGATTATTTTATTCCATTTTCTCAAAATGGATGGCTGCAGGTTTTTTTCTGACAAATTGCTATAGCTGGCAATTTATACCAACAAGCATGCTGTATCACTGTTGCCTTACGCATATATTTTGAAGTGTTTAGAATACCAAGATTTCACTTTTATTTTTTTGAATGTACATGCATGTGTGTGTGCGTGCACGCGCTTGTGTGTGTGTGTGTGTGTGTGTGTGTGTGTGTGTGTGTGTGTGTGTGTGTGTGTGCAAGTACACATTCACATATGCTCACATGGGTATGAAGGAAAGAAGACAATTTCAGATATCTTTCCTCAGGAGTTTGCTCCCTTGTTCTTTTGAGGTAAGGTCTCTCAATGGTCAGTAGCTCACCCAGTAGACTAAGCTAATTGTCCCCCAAACCCAGGTATCTGCCTCTCCTCAACTTCCCAAAACTGAGATTACAAGTGTACACCACCATGCCCGCATTTTTACCTAGGTTTTGAGCATTAAATTCTGGTCACTATGCTTGCAAGGCAAGCACTTTACCAATTTACCTAAACTTTTATTCCACACATCATGTGTTTTATGGTTAAGTTCCTAATCATTTGCTAAAATTGAAAGGAATAAAAGTAGAGGAAATATTAAGCATTAGATGAATTACAAGATCTCAATGAGATGCCATGCCCTCAAACACAAAATATAAAAAAATAATAAAATCATACACTGGAAGTATATTTCAGAGTCTTAGAAACTGCACAGTTTTCTGATGTTACCTAATGCCTATATCTCTCTACCATGGAAATCAATGTATATCTAGGAGATTGGCCATGGAAACCCATCTAAGCAGACTGTCTTGTTAAACTTTTCTTTGTTGAGTGTAGAGATGACTTCTTACAAATTCAGTGTAGCACCAGATACAGAAGATCAAAATGTCAACAAACTAAATCTTAAAAAAACAAGGAATTTGTGCTTGGACCAAAGCATTAAAAAAGACAACAACAACAACAACAACAACAAAACAAAACAAAACAAAAAAAACAAACTCCTATTCATGGCAGTCTGTCCATTTGGATGTCCATAACTTAGGTCTGCTGTCTTCATGATGAAGTATTGAATATCCATCATGGACTCCACAATACATATGTACAAAATACATACCCATGCTAATTTAAGTGAGCTTTACAATATTGTTTATTCTGTCAAGTCTATGCTCAGAAGGGGTAAGTAATACGTTCACAGATTTTAGACAATGAGTGAGTCAATATGAAGTCACTATGAGATTATAGACTATTGCTGTAAATTCCAATGTATCTACCTTACCCTCGTATTACTATACATTTAGTCTCATGACATGTACTAACATGTGTTATATTGTGGATTTTTCTCCAAACATTATATAGCCATACCATTACTCCCCTGAAATAGAGAAAAGTGTTGGCCCACTAGCATAGGAACAAAATAAAAACTATTTGACAATGTTATTTATGTCTATAAAAAGGATAATGGAATGATCACAATTCCCTAATGGAAGGAGAGGAAAAAATTCCCTAATGGAAGCAGAGGAAAAGGGGGTAACAGACCTCTCACATGGGGTTTCTACTTCCTCCTAGAAGTACATAAGAAGTGAAAGTCAGAACCCATGCTAGGTCTTCCATCGATGTCTGTCAATAATGGGGAGGTACTTTGTGGTGATACAGCTCTTTTACCATCACCCACACCCCTCTAAGTAATCCCTCTCCCATATTTCCATAAGCCAACCCATTAAACTTGTTGGTCAGTGAAGCTGGATGAGAGTGGAATCCATGCTTCAATATATCATCAGCGTCTCATCTGGACTGAACAGATAGGTATTTATTCACGTCCCCAGGAAAAGTCACATGACAGCAGGACTTGTCTCTTTTGTTGGTGGAAGCATTTTGTCTTTTCTGTGATATTAAAATCACAAAAATGCAGTGCTCTGTGCTCATCTTTCTTTACAAATTCTTTGAAAGGTCCTTGAGGTTTTCTGTGAATATAGATGATGTCTAATGATTTACTCCTTTTAGTGTCAGAGTGAAAGCAGGCATTTTATGCTCTGTGAAGTCAGATTTATCACATAGGCTGTTGTCCAGGGACCAGCCTTCTTAGCATTGCAGGGGAAGGGGTTGCCTATAATCAGTCATGCTCTGTGTGGGTGCTCAGCCTCCTTTTCACTGTTGGGTCTGGCCATATTTCCCACAGTTGGATATATATTCATGTCGGCCTGAGCCCCGGCAGCGGGTAGTTTGTCTCTTTGATGTGTTACTTGCCTCTAGAAGCCTGACAGTTTTCCTTGTGCAGTTTTAATACATACTGATGAGTTTTCTGAGCTACTATGCTCTCTCAAAAACCCTTACAGTTCCCCAAAGGTGTTTCTCCCGTTTTACAAGTCCTCAGTATGGGGGGGTTTCTTGGCCACTAGAGACCCTTCAGGATACCAGAAGGATTGAGGGGATCCCCCCCTCCAAATTCACAAGGCTTAGTAGAGAAATTTTTATTCTCATAATTATGATTAAGTTAAGTCTGTGTTAAGTCTTTTTGATAATTTGATGAATCAATGCTTAGTGAAATCACTGGCTGAAAGCTTTGAGTAGCATTGATTGCTGAATATATAAAAAATAACTCATCAAATTATGACTATATGAAAGTCATTATTGATAAAAACCCTAAATCTTAGAGGCTGTTAGAAAAATGTGAATGACAGCAGGTACTTATGATCCTTGGAGCTGAGTGGATTCAGACTAACTGTAAGTGACTTGGTGTCTGTAACAACACATCGTGTGACTGGCTGTTATGGAAAGGCTATTCTATATCATGCAATTTGATACGGAGCCCTTTTGCAAACTTGAAATATATACAATAGATAGCACGTCTTTCCTCTTATGAATAAGAAGCATAAATTCAAAACAATATTAACCTGAAATTCCAAACCTAGCACAGCCTTGTTCTATGGATTGTCTCCTAGAACTCCATCCTAAAAAGTAGCAGTTATCAAGGTGTGGACAAAGTGAACAATCTCATGTTAGAAAATTGTCCATTTTTTTGAACTCATCTAAGTAACATGGCTTAATGCTGGGTTTTTTTCACCATGTGATAAAAATTGGGTCAGGTAATTGTTTCTTCTCAGCTGTCCTAGGTAAGTAAACATGAAACTCATGTGGTAGGAGTGAATCAGACTTGCCGTAGATAGCCACCTGCTTTTCCACTTGTTTTCATGTTGAAGAACTATGACATCTTGAGGACCTGTCTTCCAGAAAGCAGTGTAGAACTGCAGTCATGGTCTCAATGTCTTAGTAATGCCCTGACAGTGAGATCTAGCACCATGTTCTGATTGTTCTTAGATCTACTGCCTGAACTGTTATGCTCTGTCTTGCCCATGACATCTGTACTGGAAAGCATCATGCCTCTAAAATCTCTTCTTTTCAGTCTGTTCTTCTGAATACCCATGTAGATGCCCTCTTTGTTGTTGTTCTTGGTGTTCTACATCTTATTTTTTGCTAATTTCTCAATTTTTAATGTAGATTTTAGGAACATTATTTTAAAATTTGAACACTGAACACATGATGATTAATGGGTAATTTCCAATGGCCAGTCCATTTTCTAACAACTTTATAATTTCAGCGAATTTCTCATCTGGTTTTGTTTATTTATTTGTTTGTTTGTTTGTTTGTTTTTAAAACTGTACAACATTTACTTAGTATTCAGGTTGTTTTTATTCCCAAACCCAAATTTTCAATCTTCTTCTAATCAGACCAGTCTAGTTCATATTACTATGAGTAAATTCAGAATTGTTAGTATTTATGTGAAAGAGCCCTGGGTTTGGAGGTAGATTTCACACTACATAGCCAGCAACGAGTTTATCAGGTGAGCAATGGTACCTTTATTTATATGTCTTATAATTAGATTTTCCATGTTGTGTTTTGTGAAAACGGCTTGAAGAAAATAAGAAAACAGTGACCATGAAGGCAGAAGAGTGTTTCCCAGACATCACTATGGAGTATGGGAGGCTGGATAGCACTTCTGAACCTCCCAGTCCCCCACATCCTAGAGTTGGAACACCAGGAACATAATGGAACACCAGCTGGCATTCCACATCCATACCTTCAGCCACCCCATCAGCACAACTTCAAGCCATACAATGTAGGTGATGAGATAGTCATGGGACTCTAAACAGGAGACCCAGTTGTTCTACGCGCTGAAGGCTTTTTTTTTTCTTTTTTCATGAAAGCAAAAAGTTTTTCAGACCTGAATAGAAAAAGAAGAGAAACATTTATCTCAGTAATACACATTCAAAAACAAAAGAAAACAAACAAAAAAACAAATTAAAAAAATCACAAATACAGACACAATGGTAAACACAAGCCAAGTCACCTCCTTCTCTAGTTTTACAAAAAGTTGTGAGCAGTGTGTCTCATGCTCAGGCACCATGAGTACAGTTAAGAAAATGACCTGCTGCCAACAATAATGTTTTACACTTGGAGAAATGATTCTGACAGGCAATAGGACAAGGAACTGCTTTCTCATCTGGCCAGAAAGCTTCATTTCTACCAACAAGTACAAATCAGCATTTCTTACAGAACTTGTGCTATCTCTCTAATAGTTCACAGTGTACAGAAATCTGATCGCCACAGATCACAGATCCTGTCACCAAGATCTCTTGGAAACCACTGGAAAGCTGACTTGATGCTACACCTACCTCAGCTGCATGTTAGACGCATAACACATAGACAGACCACTAACTTTCTATTTACTCCATTTCATTCAAGAAGGTAATTCAGCTAAACAGCATATGTAGTCCTTTTTAACAAATGCATATGTTACAAATATGGAGGACATTAAACTAAAACTAAGCGAAACAATCCTAAAATTGAAATTTCAAAGTTTGTATGCTTCATAAACTAGTTCAAAATGGAAGCTATGCAGGCACAGTGGCACACACTTAGTCCCAGCACTCAGAGACAGAGGGCAAGCAGCTTTCTATGAGGTCAAGGCCATCCTGATCTACATAGTGAGTTTTAGGCTATCCAAAGGTACATAGTGTGTGACAACCTGTCTCAAAAAGCTGAGAGAGAGGGAGAGAGAGAGAGAGAGAGAGACAGAGAGACAGAGAGACAGAGAGAGACAGAGAGAGACAGAGAGAGACAGAGAGAGAGACAGAAGTTAAATTGAATTTAAATTATATTTTACATTCATAAAGAAAAGTCTAATAACTTCCTATAATAAGCAGATACACATTGGCTTGGAAGCTTGAAGATCTGTGGTAGAGCTACCCAAATCCACACAAAATACCTTTGGGATCCCTCTGTTATTGCAGAATATATCCCCACCCACCTCCTAGTTATTAATAAAGTAATGAAGATCCCTTCTCTATGCTTTGCAGTTTCTCAAGTAATGTTCCTCTTCTAGAAGCAGTAAGTACAGGTTAAGTAATCCAGTTCACTTGTTATTTTCTCTATGTGCCCACGTATAACTGACTGAGATGTTTGCAACTATTTAATCCCCATATATTTCTCTTGGGATTCTACTCAAATTCATGTCGTTTTAGTTTCAGTATGCTAATTTTCACTTCAACTCCTCAACATCCCACATAAATCTTTACTGCCTGCCTGGATTTTTATGCATCTCAGCATGTTCTACCTTATCTCCTGCCTCTAATCTCTACCTATCTAGGAATGGTACTAAGTGCTCTGCTTTGACAGTCACTCTAATAAATCAGTTTTCACTGGCCTCCATAGCCTTAGCCAGGTTGCCTCCATTCCTCAACTCCTTAATGATACCAAACCTCAAACGCAGCTACAAGAGTTAAGCTGTTTTTTTTTCCACAGGACACTGAAAAAATAAAAATAAAAAATAAAAATAAATAAAGAAAAATTAAAAAAAAAAACCCTGATCATTCCAGGAAACAAATCTTGGATCAAACTATCATTGCTTGAAACATATCGTCTGGAGTGAATAAAGGCAATGGCTTAGCTTTCTAGTTGAACATAAAAAGCAAAGAAAGCCCCATTTTTAAAAACTCAAGTCTGTGATCAATGTCTGAACTAGTTTATACCTCAAAGCAAAACAGAGGTTCATATCAGTAATTTAAATGTTTAGTTCATGTAGGCAAGCCAGAAGTCCAGTCCCAAAACAGAGCTGACACAATTCATTTATAGTATTTAGGGCTGTTACTTATTTTTTTTTTTTTTTTTTTTTTTTAGGCTTCCTATACTGATAAAAAAAAAAATCCTGCAGTATAAGTTCAGCTTCCTGGAGTTAGAATTCAAATGTAAATAATCTGTCCTACTTTGGGATGGGAGTGGCGAGAAAGTCAGCTCCACCATTCAACCTTCTCCACAAGAGAATTTAAGGTGAAAGTAAAATAATGTAAACATAAACTTGAAAACAGCATCGATTGTGCGAGCGTAAGTGGAAAAGATACCAAACTTTTGACAATAACTATAATCACGTATGCTGGATCCCTGACACTTGATTGAAATTGTTGCAATCACTGTTGGCTTCCCAGCATTACCAGGGATTGATGGTAGTGGAGACTGGGCCCACTTTAGTTGCTGCTTCTTTGTTTCTGTATGTGGACCTTTTCCTAGACTATCATGCCTAAATTCGTTTTTTTGTTTTTTGTTTTTTTTTTTTCATTCCTTTATGCGATATTGGGAGCAGCACAGAGTCCTTTAGAAAGTAATGCCTCTGCTTACACTATCCTGAGCAGTTCCTTGTTTTCAGCGTGGAACACAGACATACAAACTAATTCCAAAATCCTTCCCGGCCACTAAAGGCTAATGAAAATGTTTGTATAGGGGACAGGAAAAAGAAATGTTTAACTCAGCAAGAAAGGTTCTAGTGACTTCACAAAAAGGCAGAAAAGATTGCAGAAGCCTGCAGAGAGTGGGCTCAAGCCATGCGCACGCGCAGCTTAGTGAGCACACGTCGAGATGAGTGCTGCGCACAGAGCAACAGAGCAAAGAAATAAATAATCAAAGATGAAAAGGGGGACACTAGGGAATTTGAGTTTGTCATGGGGTTATTTACTAATTTATTAATTCTTTTTACTAGCCTTTTCTTTTCCTCTTGGAGAGTTTTGTACAATGTGTTTTGATCATATCCACCACCATTTCCCACCCACCCAACTTAGTGTCCTTTTTTTAAAAACCCTTTTGAGAACAGTTTGTGATGCCCAAATACCCTTGAATGTGTAGTCTTCCCCCTGGAGACTAGTAGACTCACCAGAGATTACACTCTTAGAGTAAGCACATTTTGACTTCAATTGCAACTCACACCTAGTGCCATTATTGGGCCAAGAACCTATGGTAGACATTCATGGGCCCTAGGGAACAGTCTGCTACTATCGTTACTAAGTGAACTTAATATAAAAGCAACTCCTAATTACTTTTCATTAAACCCATAGTTTGATACATCGCTCAACCCTCATCTAAGAAGCTTCTGTTTGAAGCATATGGTGATTAACACAGAGACCCACAGATGGTCAAGGTGCTATCAATTATTGAATATACACATGAGCTTCTGATCTCCCTGGGGAAATCAGGACAGCAGAGTGAAGTGATGTCCAAATACATCTGCTGCTAGAACATTGTATTTTTAAGTAATGCAATTTATTTTTGTATATGGTTTTCCAGGATATGCTTTTCAAAACTAATCATTTCAATGTCATTAATATATGTTTAATATCCTATAAATATTTTATGCTGATTCAGTTCACTTGATATAAAATTTAATATTTTTTCAAAATATAAGTGGTGGAAGACACATCAGAACATTTGGACATTGAAGAGTTGAAAAGTAAACTTGAACCAGTATTCAAGTATATTATTTAATATTTTTTTAAAATTAATTGACATGTTTCGGAAAAGATAGAGACCACAAAGAGTAACAGGGTCTACTAACTCCCTTGACCAATACCTTTTGCTTTTAATAACATTGCTTTAGATTGTTTTTAGTTTAAGTATCCAGACAGTGGGGATAAAATATAGTTACATCATTTGCAACAGAATCTTTAATTCTAAATACTAATTGGTGCTGAGCTGTTAAAATTCCTCACTGGGTTGATGAGAATCATTGGCATTATTTGGAAGCCTGAGGAAGGCAGATTTCACAATCTCCTTGTACTGCTAGCATTAAAGCTGTGTGGGAAAGAAGTTCCCTAAAACTCAGCTTAGGGTCCTGAATCAGGTGCTGAGTATCAGTACCGAAAGCACAGAAGAGTAAGGCATCATGTGACCACACTCCTACCTGTTCATCCCAGAGCAATGCAGATCCACTCAAGCTATGTCTCAGTTATGCCCACTCAAACTAGCTAGAGTGAACAGCCTGGGACACCCGGATCATTCACAGGTGTTCCCTAAAATATCATGTTTTGCCAATGAGATTAACCTAGCACTAAATATACTCTGGAAACACCCTAACAAGGTCTGAAACCTGGAAAGTGTCCTTCTAACACCTTGTGTTCCAGAACAAGGTCTAGTGAGTATTGATAGAATATATTGCACTCAGTGGTTCTGTCTTCTGTAACAAAAATTCCACAGTGACATTTTAATCCAGGTGGCTCGATATCAAGAATGTACCGTTTATAGGTTTTGAGAGGTTGAAAGTCTCAGGTCAAACCAGGAACCCATGGCAGGATCGGTTCCTTGATTGGAGATGGTAACTTCATCTTCCAATGATGCTTATTCTGTCTATTTTGGGTACACAACCATCACCCCATAATAAAGACATCATCTAGAAGAGCTCCACATGACTAACTGTAAACTCATCTCAAGTAACTGCATTTGCAACTGAATTGAAAATAAATTCCAATTCTGGGATAATAATGGTCAGGGCATCAACACAAATTGAAGAAAGGAACATAACTGAAAAGCATATGTCAAATCCAAACATTCAAATGTGTAAATATACAATTTCAGTATGTACATAAGTACATATGTATGTATGTGTATATGTGTGTGTTTATGTATTTATAACTTCTCAGATAGGAAACTGTCATTAAATAGAAGGCATATAAATTGAAACAAACCAGGATATGGCAGAGTTGATAAGCATTAGCAGGAAGATCATTGTAAAGGTTGCTGTGAGTATGCTTCTGACTTTGAAAATAAAACATTATGATGAAGAAAAAAGAAGTCAAACCACAACATAGTACTCAATAAGAATTTTACAACTGAAATATGAACATCAAGTGAAAATTTCACTGGATAAGATTAATAGTGGATTAGACCAGGGCAGTAAAAATGCAGACTTATAAACAAATGTTAGGTAAATGAGCCACAGGAAGAAGATAAAGGTGAGAGGATCCAGGTGGTATGACACGCATAGAAGGAGTCAGAGAAGTGACACAAACAGAAAGACAGATATGTACTAGACACATTGCCCTACCCATGGAATGCCATCCCTAGAAAGGCTGAGTTCAGAATATCACCATAAGACTCTGTGTTCAGAGCCAGTCTGGACCACATGGGGAGTTTGAGGTCAGTCTAGGCTGTAGAATAAGCCTAACTAAAAAGGAATAAAAAGGAAAAAAGAATGAAGGAAAAGAAAGAAGAAATGAAAGAAGGAAGGAGAGGAAGGAAGAAAAAAGAAAGGAAAAGGAGGAGGAATAATGGAAGTATGGGGGAAAGAAGAAATGAAAGGAGTGATGGAGAGGAAAGGAGAGAGGGGAGAGAATGTTTGCAGTACCAATGGCATTGAGTTTCTTATATATGATAAAACAATAAGTTAACTGATCCAGGGGCAAATGAATAAAAATCAAATCACACACAAATCATAATACATTTCCTGAAAATCAGTTCTCAAAAGAAAGCCTTAAAGGAATATACATGGAAGAGATGAGAGGACATTCAAATGAGAATCAAAAATAACTATCAACTTTGAAGCTGTACAAATTTTACAAAACAATAATTATAGAGTGTGTTGAAAGTGTTGAAGGGAGAGTGGAGCTTGTGTACATAGCACTTGATATCTAGCAAAAATGTCTCTAAGAAAGGCAAAGAAACTAGCTGCAATAGGTCATAAAATTTACTACCACACACCTGAATGAGAAGAAATAGTTAAATTTGATAAATAGAAACATATCAGGTGGTAACATGGATCTACCTACATAAATTTAAACTTCCAAAAAATGATACAATGATAAATATATTTTTTCTTAATTCACTTATCTGAAAGACAACAAAGTATATAAAATAAAAAGGAAAGATAAAATGACCATGCATGTTTAAAGATAAAATGAGCATGCATGTTTATCAATGAACAAAAGTAAGACAGAACAAGGAGAGGAGAGCTCTAATGCCATAAGGGTTTCCAGCTGAAAGGCTGTTTTCATTTGTAGATGAACTATGAATAGTTCCAAATGATAACTAACTCTAAAATAGACAATAGAAACAACTAATGCAATAAAATGAGATAAGAAATGATACTGTAAAATCATTACTATATGCAAAAGCAACAGAAACAGATGGGATGGACTGGAGAAGTGGCTCTGTGGTTAAGAGCACTGATTGCTATTCCAGAAGACCCAGGTTCAATTCCTAGAACCCACCATACCAGCTCACAACTATCTAGAACTCCAGTTCCAGGAAGACCCTACACTTTCACATAGACATACCTATATACAGGCAAAACACAAATGCACATAAAAAATAGATTAAAAAAAAAAATAACAGATGCAACAATGAAGACATAGCAAGTGGTGTACATCATAGAACCATATTAGAAAGAAAATAAAAAGTAAACGTATAAACACTGTGACCCTCCCTGCAACTGCCCAGGGGATCATCATCCTATATTGGTCCATGAGGGCAAATGGAGCAGAAAGGGCGTGGGGGGCTGTGGGGGGTGCTTGCAGGTTCTTGTGAAGCCTTGCGAGCACATTAGTACTCATGGAAATGATGACACACCAGGGCTATCTTTGGGGAGACAGATCAACTTTGCATGGGGTGATTCAATGATTACAGAGTTTTGAGGATGGGAGTCAACATATCTAGGATGACCAAAGGACATTGACTGAAGGCTAAAGGTACTGAGATGCAATGCGTCATTAACATGAAGAGACACTCCAGGGATCTCCGGTGCTAGCTGAACAGGTTCTTATCGGGAGACAGGAAATTGAACCAGTAGTCAACCAAGGTTATGTGACTTTCCCCGGGTAGAGGTGTGGTAATGTTAAGGTCAGAGAAGGAGAAGCTCTGCTAGTAAATAGAATCCTTCATTTTTGTGCCTAGCCAGAAGGCTATTTGAATAAAGGTAGCCCTTGAGCTTAATTAGCAGGGCAAGAACCAATGTGCCCACTATTACCCTTAAATCCCAGTGGTAGGCCATGAAAACACTCAGGAAGCTGATGACTTATTGCAGGCTACACACTGGCTAAGATGTTGATACAGAGTTGTATGAAATGCTGTGTGGACTCATCACAAATTGAAGTCCATATCAATTACCTTCACAATTCCAGTTCAGATGTTTGCGTCTAGTGACACTCTCACAAACAGCTAAAATGTTCAACTAACAATACTTAAACAAGGATAAATAAATATCACAGAGAGAGAGAGAGAGAGAGAGAGAGAGAGAGAGAGAGAGAGAGAGAGAGTAAATTATGATATATACACAATGGATTTTTGAGCAAATATATTTTCCTCTAGAAAACTCTTATATTTATGTGTATATACATACACATACATACAAAATATAAATACGTGTATAAACATGTGTGGTATCTTTATTTGGACATCTATAACCAAAACAAAACAAAAACTATATACTTGGTAAGTTATAAAAAAACAGAAACTTATTTTTGATAGTTCTAGAGGCCAGAGGCCACTAAATTTTTTTGCCTCAGAAGAGACACATCCTTGATTTGTTCTGAGACAGTCAAGAGGGTCAAAGAGCCTCCATCAGGATTTCTACATAAGGGATGAAGTCCATTCTAGTCCAGTTGATTCTCACAATTCACCCTGCATTAACTGGCACATGAGTTCAACATACGAATTCTGAAAGAATACACACATTCAGAGCATTAACATACCATATTACACTATAATTTTGGATAACTTTCATGATAAAAGTAGATAAAATTAAAATTAAACTAAGTAAATCAGTGTTCTCCAATCATGGAATATAGATTACTAGATAAATAAGGGAGGAAAATACCTACTAATTCTGGATACAGCACAGCAATCACATTATGTAGTTTAGATTTCATAGACATATGACTCACTGTTTTGAGGAGCGTCTTTGTTTAAACTCAACCTCCTCTGGCTTTTGTGTGCATATATAGTTTGTGTAAGCGTACAATAGAGTTTTACAACTTTCCCCTTGTTTGGATCATCTAAGATGATAATGAAGTCATCATAATTTTTCTTAAAAGCTAAGCATGTAAAAAATGTCTTTGTTTCTTATATTATACAAACAATTCGATCCTAGCAGTTAGCAATTTCTGTTGTAGCAAAGAGAGCATAGAGTCCTGCTTAGGATATTTAAACACTCACAGATCTTTATCATGTTCCCAGTCTGCCTCAGAGTGGAATTCTTCAGAACTTCTCAACAGTAAAAGTGGGGAGATTTAAATGTGTAGTAATAGACAGACATTCACACCAGTCCCAGCCACAGAAGGATTCTATAGACTAGAGCATCAAGTTTCCATCTTCTGGGGACCTTTTCACCAGAGCTTGACTCTAAGTATGAGCTTCGTGTACAAATGGTTCGTCTTCTTGAGCCTCAGCTGAAGATAAACCATATCTTGAATTGTAATTACTTTTTTCCTGTGAAAACGTAAAGCATGTCACTGTACAATTCATATCAATTAAAAGATAGCAGATGCCCACTTTTGATCTGTGATGCCACCAGAAAGATGAAGCTGTCAGATTGCCAAACTCTAATACTTAAATTTTATTCAAGTCCCTATAATCTAAGTCAAATCTCTCTGGGAAAAAAAAGGCATAGTGTCTTTGAAAGATTTCTTTTTCCAAGCTTACAGTTCAGGAGGACTACTTCCTTTACAGGCAAACAAAATTCTACTTTATGTTTCTATATATACATACAACACATACATATATGACATTTTAATTTTACATTTATCAGTTGACACATCATAAATTCGGTGGAAAATGAATGGAAATGTCAATTATTATATTAAATTAAGTAGCTCATAAAAAATGAGCATGCTCAGAGGTCTCCTATGTGGTTCTTAGCATGTTGTCTATATGTACACAGATGTGCAGGTAAGTATGAGTGTAAGAGAGAAAACTGGAGAGAGAACATGAAAGCAGAAAAGGAAGAAGAGAAGGCAGGACTCATGAGATAGGACAAGAAGAGAGGAGGTCATGGGGGCGGGTACAAGGTACAGGATGGGAACAGGAGATGAAAGAGATGACAAAGGAGGAGAATCAACCACAATAAATACTGGTTTTAAATGCTATCATGAAACCCAATCTTGTGTGTGCTAATTTTAAACAGATAATAATTTCAAAGGAAGGAAACGAAAACCTCATTGTTCACTGTGCTGGAATATCTCCATAACTATCTCTGACCAGCATGTTTATTGTTTTCTTTTGAGATTTTATTTCAGTTACATCTCTCTTACCCCTCTTCTCACTCCCAGACTTTTTAAATATACATTAAGAAAGCAATAATTTAGGAATCTCATATTTTAAAATATAAACACCATTTTCTGAAATGTATGATTACATTCATCAACACAAAATGTGAGAAACAAAAAGTTAATGATTCTTAACCAGAAACGTACAAATTACCTACTGTGATGGCTATTTATGCCAAAGTTAAGACCCAGAATGATCAATATATCTAGGCAACACAATATGTCGGGTCTTCCTGCAGCTGTTTCATCTATAATATCACAGAAAAGGCATTTGATGAATCAAATTCACTTGGGAATTGTGATGGTTTGCATGTGCTTGACCCAAGGAATAGCACTATTAGAAGATGTGGCCCTGTTGGAGTAAGTGTGGCTTTGTTGGAGGAGGTTTGTCACTGTGGGTGTGGGCTTTAAGACCCTCATCCTAGCTGCCTAGAAACCAGTATTCTGCTAGCAGTCTTCAGATGAAGATGTAGAACTCTCAGCTCCTCCTGCACCATGCCTGCCTGGGTGCTGCCAGGTTCCCACTTTGATGATAACGGGAATTAAATGTTGTACTTATAAGAGTTTCCTTGGTCATGGTGTCTGTTCACAGTAGTAAAACCCTAACTATGACAGGCACTGAGAAATTATCTGTGTACTGGATATATGGTACATGAATCCTGGCTGGCTTTTCCTGTGGAAGGCTGTGACACGGTGTTACTGGATGACTTTCTGAAGGCAGGTGACTAGAAAGTTAGTACCTACAGCCTTAAAAGTGATTTGCATATATATAGTCCAGGCAACGAGTAAAAGAAGCTGCTTGTTGGAAATTGCCAGAGTATCAGGTATGAAGAAGATGAAGAACCTCAGCCATCAAGGAAGGTCTTGTTTGGAAATAGAAATCAATGAAGTTGTGTTTTTTCTTTTATTGAAAATAGATTTTTTTATACAATATATTCTTATTATGGTAATCCACCCCCAACACCTCCCAGTTCTTCCTCCTCATATCCAGATTCCTTCTGTCTTTCCTTAGAAAACAAGTAAGCATGTAAACAACAATAATAAAATGAGATAAACCAAAAAACAAATAGAAAACAAGAAAATAGACAAACAAAAAGCACAAGAAACATATAGATTCAGAAACGCACATATTCATGCATACACGGGCATCTCATAAAAACTCCAAACTGAAAGTCATGATATATACTCAAAGGATCTGTGAGGTAGTACAACAAAATGTCCTGACTCAACATTATGAGGCAAAGGCCCTCCCTGTAAAGACGCTATTGAATTTGTTTCATATTGGCCATCTAGTAGTAAGCTTTGGGCCCACCATTCAGAGTGATATACCCTTAGAGAAAACTAGTTTTTTTTTATTTACAAGTGCCATAAATTAACCTTGAACATAGCTTCAATGTTAGGAAGGAATTGTGTGTCCACTTCTTTCAGCTCTAGAACCCCTTAAAAAGTGCCCAGTTTCACAAAACAATGTAAAATTAGACCTGAGAGTCAAGTACTGGGTAACTATCCCTTTTAAATACTCAAGTGTAACATGTTAAATGAATGACCATTCTACACTGCCTATTACACATTCAAAAATAACAAAAACAGGGTGAGAGCCATGTCTTGTCAGATAAAGATGCTTGCCAGCAAGCTAGAGGACCTGAGTTCAATCCCAACAACTGATATAAAAGTGAGAAAAGTTGTTCCTGGTCCTCCACATACAGGCTGTAGCCTACATATAAATTAGTGGAATTAACTAGTTAATTAATAGAAATAGTAATAAAAATAAGCCAATTGTTCTTATATGTGTTGAAGCAGTCTCATTCCCTGCCACACACCTGGAAAGAAGAGGGGAAAGTGTCAATTGTTTTCAAATCTTGTAGAAATAACTGGGAGAAGCACACACCTATTATCTCAATACTCAGGAATCTAAGACACAAGAATTGTCATAAAGTCACAGCCAGCCTTAGAAGTAGAGTAAGCATCAGTAAAGCCAGAACTAGACAACAAGACCCAGCCTCTAGAATACAAATAAAGACAGGATAATAAAATATGATGATGTTTTTTATATAAGAAAATATACAACTGTGGACTTCTATATTTCCTATGAATTTCTAAGTTTTATTTCATGATCAACTAATCAATTCTAGTTAGTTAGTTACTTAGTTAGTTAGTCAGTTACTTAGTTAGTTACTTAGTTAATTGGCTAGCTAGTTTCCTTTAGTTTGGGGGTAGCTATATATTACATGCTAGTCATGTGAAATTACCCCTTGAAAGCTTAAAGTAAATCTCCCTCTCTCTGTCTTTCTGTCTCTCTGTCTTTCTATCTCTGCATCTCTGTATCTGTCTGTCAGTGTCTGTGTGACTTTGTGTCTGTGTGACTTTGTGTCTGTGTGACTTTGTGCCTGTGTGTGTTTATGTGATCTAGCTCAGGCTGGAAATGGACTCACAATACAGCTAAGAATAATTTTGAACAAGATCCTAATCCTCTTGCCTCTACCTCCCAAGTTCCAAAGTTCTTGGATTACAGGCATGTGCCACTACACCCAGCTAGACATTATCTTTATTTATAAAGTTATTATGTAAGTTAGCACATACAGACAAGCACAAGAAAATCTATGTGCAAGCTTACCTTCCGATGCTTTCCATGCAACACATGAACATACATGTTTATATGCACATACGTATGTTAGTTGTATATATGTGTGTTAGTTATAAATATATGATAGTTAACTTATATGTTAGTTAACATTTAGGTGTGTATGCAAAAAATATGTATATAGTAAGATATTTAGGTGCATTAAATTTGAACATGTTATCTAGGTATTTTCTATCTTCATTTTTTTTCTTTCGAAAGCTAAATCGTGGAGGTGGAAGTCACTGGATTAGGTGGTCTAATTTTCTTAAAATCTTCTGTAAACTGAATGGAAGTAAAACTCAAATTTTAGTTCCGATGTCAGAATTAAGCATGTCACACAAGTACAAAGGGCAAGGAAAGGTTAATTCTCATGTGGTAAAGTTTTCATGGACAAGCAGGACAGAATGCCAAGCAGATCACAAAACTTGGGAAAGTAGTAGAGGAAGAAGCTAGCATGGCTTTCAGTGAAGAATAGGGGTGTTTCTGGGTGAAGACTCCCAGAGGGGGCTCAGACCTCACTTATTTACTACCTTAAAAGGAGCCCCAAGTTCCAAGGCATGTGTGTGCATATGTGTGTGTGTGTGTGTGTGCATGCATGTGTGCTTGTGCCACAGTGTGCCTTGGAGGTCAAAAGACAACTTGTAGAAATCAATTCTCTTTCCATTGTGGATCCTGAACACAGAACGGAGACATCAGACTAGGCAGCACACAGCCTGGCACAGTGAGGCATATCCCACTCAAGGCAGAGGACACAAGGCAAATTAAAGACTTGAATGACGACATGATCGATATCCACATGGACTCAGATGTGTGATTACTCTTCCTTATCAGGTATTCTGGGTGGGGATGAATAGATAGAGATAGGTATACACATAACAGATGAATAGTAGATAGATAGATATTGATGATGTGTCATTCGATGTATGAAAATACAGGATTAGTTTTATAATTTAAGTTGGTTTTTTTTTTTTTGTCATTGTACACTTCATGATGAATGGGTTTGCCCCACTGTTCCGCCTTCACTTCCATTACTAATCTGATTTTTGTATTCTGTTTCCTCTGGCTGGCTTTATTTTGCCCCTTACTTTCATTTTGCATTTTCTGATGACATTGATTTAAGAAGATATTTAACTCTGGGTAAATTTAATTTCATTGTTGGATCCAATCTAGTTTTTCTAGTGAAATTTATATATATTTTTATGTGTTTTATTTAATATTTTGTTTCCTGTTATAAAAATGTCCTATAAACAGAGTTGACCTGGTTTGCTACTTTATCAAATAAAGACTTATCCTCTTAACCTATATCACATGTCTATCTTCATATTTCTCTGATATATATATATATATATATATATATATATATATATATATATATATATATATCAGTGAAATGCAAACAACATTCACAATTTCTACACATTTCTATATGTTTGTACATGCACACAGTTTTAGGTGTTCAGGGAGGCCAGAGGAGGTCATGTAATCCCCTGGAGCTGGAGTTACAGATGTTAGAGAGCTGCCATAAGTGTTTGCTGGTGAGTGAATTTAAGTTCTCTGCAAGAGTGCAATGCAGGTAAAACAGAGAATATCGGGAAAGATTATCAACAGTAACAGCCCTTTGAAAACCCATATGAAAATCCACTCCTGTGAAGCTTTCTAACATATATGCATATATGAGAAGAATTTAAATGGAGTCACAAAACAATGGGACTGGGAATGACCCAACTTGACATTTTAGAACACCAAATAATACTACCATCAGTGCCAGGGATGAGTTATATTTTCTTGAGTGTTGGCCAAACAGGTCCCATAGACTCCTCCCAAATACCATAGGCTATTGCCAAGGCTGTTGGTTATTCTCCATATGGTGACAGTAAGGACTACTTCCAAAGGTACCACTACCACTTCCTTATGCTATCAAGCATGGCTAATTAACCTTTTATCCAACTCGAAGTTTCACTCCCATTGATTAGCATCCACGGTCCTGGAAAGCACTTTGTAAACTACCTGAGGAGAAAAATAATCCACCAATATCATGGAGCTACACACCCTGAGACCTACAATAAGCTGCCTGTGTGACACAAATATTATGGGAGTAACCAACCACTGTTTTATTGGGTTTAAATCCCATCCCATGTGATGAAAACCATATCTGACACTGCTATCATGGTCAAAAACATGAGATGTCAAGAACATGGGACAAGATAGGCCATGGGCCAAAGGTAAACCTACTACTATTATTATTCTGCTAAATGAGTATATCAACCAAACTATTCTTGATAATACATTTCTATATCCATAGATAAGTATATTACTCTCTCATCAAAAAGCTTTTTCTTGTCCATAACTGAACACCTTAACACCATTTAGACAGTGAGAAACTTTGGAGCACACAACTGTAAAGGGGATGACTGTACCAAAAACTCCCTCAAGGGTCAGGGTTCTGTTCAGAAGAGAAGGCCAGAAAAAATTGTGAGAGCCAGAAGTGATGGATGACACCAAAGAAAGCATCTTCTATACACAACAGAGCTGATGCACATATGACCTTACAGAGACTGCAGCAGCATGCACAGGGTAGGCACAAGTTCAAACTAGAAAAAAAAAAAACAGCATGGAAAAGGAGAAGAAGGTACAAAGTCTCAGGCCTACCCAAGAAGCTATCTGCCATTGACATCTGTGAGGAAGGGTAAAATCACTTTTCTTGGATGTAGTTTCACTGGCTAAATCATCCAAATGCCAGGGCAGGACCCAAGGCCAGGAATAGTGCTCATCATAAAACAAACTTCATGTTTGTTTGTTTGTTTACTTTTTGGGTTGGATCTGTGTTTTATTTCTTATTGTGTGGTTTGTTTGCTTGTTTATTTGTTTTCACCCTTACATTTTGGGTGGTTTTTTTTTTTTTTTTTTTTGAGAAACAGAGCTACATACATAGGTAAGTAGGTAGGTAGGTAGATAGATAGATAAATAGATAGATAGATAGATAGATAGATAGATAGATAGATAGATAGATACATAGATACATAGATACATAGATACATAGATAAAAGATAGAAAAATAGATAGAAAAATAGAAAAATAAATAGAAAAATAGACAGACAGATGGTAGATAGATAGACAGGCATAGACAGACAGACAAAGAGGCAGAGACATAAAGTAGAAACAGACAGAAACACAGAGAGATAGAGAGAGACAAAGAAGAAGAGACACAGAGATAGCATGAAGTTGGGTAGGTTGGGAAGTGGAAGGATCCAGGCATAGGAGGAGGGGAAAGGATATGATTAACAAATATTGTATAAAAAATAAGTAAAAATTTATCTAAAGAGCATAATGTACTCTTAACCACTGAGATATCTATCCAGGCCCCAGTTTATATTTTAATATTAATTGCACTCAGATCTTAAGTCTTCTAACCTTAAATTAGACAACTCTCTGGTACTGGCATTTCACATAAGGTTGCTATAGAAACTACAAGTCCTTTCAAGTCTCGTTTCACTTTTGCTTTAGTTATTTGTTCATTGGCAAGATGTAGTCATCAAATGCCTTTAAGTGATGGATCATATCGAATGAAGTGTCCATGGAGAATATTGATTTTCTTGCCTTTAATCTAGAGTAGTAAATCAGCATTTTAAATCCTCAAGTCATCATCTCCTTCATCTCATTGCTGCTTCGGTTTGGCAGCTTACTACCTTAACAAAATCACATGTGAGAACATTGTCATTTCTTTTACTCTCATGTGAAATTTGTATTTTCTCAGCTTCAAATAAGATTTTTCAACTTTGAAATGCAACAACTGTATTGCTTTGTCTCAATTTCAAGTACTGTGTGATTGAAAACAACATCGTGTTGAGTATCACTCTCAAATTTCACCTAAAACATATGGTTTTAGAAATTATATCCTTGTCATTCTCCCCACAGGCCAAAGACTTCAGGAAATTCCTGAAACTGAGCAGATAAGCTAGCTGCCTGCCTCTCTGCCATCACCTCCCCAAAACTGTTGATTCTTGGTGGCATCCTTATGTTGGTCTGCTGTCAATTCCATGTCTGAGGTGAGTGGACATCTTTTCGTGTGTTTCTGGGATCAGGTCACATAGCCTATATTATATGTCACTGAGTGTTTCCTTTAAAATGCTGCATTTAGGACAAATAATAGCTTAATAAAGCTGTCACAAAAGTAAATATGCAGCAGCATTATTTATTCTAAATTAAATACAAACATAATAATAATCATGGTTGCTAAGAGATGTTTATTGGGCAAAGCATAAAATAGTCTTGCTGGAGATGTTTTCATGTGTTGCGAGGTTACTCCATATGCCTATTCACTCTGCTATATGTCAGTTGGCATTGCTTTTCAAGTCTTTTACTTAGGCAACCAAATTCTTGAGATTTCATGGGTTGAGCATCTCAACATATACAAAAGACTCCATCTCACAGCAAATGTTTTGGTCATCTGGCTCTTGCAGTCTTTCTCCATAATCTTCAGTGATGTTCCCTGAGCCTTGCATTTAGGGTTTACATTGAAGATGTGTTTCCTAGGGCTAAGCAATCCATGGTTAGTTGTTCTTTTCATTTTGTTGAGTTGTGTCTTTCTGTAACATTCTTCATCTACTGCAAAAGGAAACTTTTTGATAAGGGGTGTGATCTACACATATCTGTGGGTAAAAAGATAAGATTTTAGAAGGTGGTTAGATATCTTACTGGTTTAGGAAAACATAGAAGGTTCTCTTCTAGAGTTTGTAGCCTCACCAGTCTACACTGGGCTAGATTTAAAATACCAGGCATGAACTTCCTCATGTTGGATGTGGATTAATTCCAATTATACAGTTTTTGGTTGACCCATGCACAGCTACCACTATTGTAATGTCATTCTGGTCATTGTTGTGGTTTTAGGCATTAAAGTTGGATAGGGTTATCAATTGATTTTTCTCCCTTGGCAGCTTGTATAGCTCCTTCCAGGACTGAGGGCAGGGTTAGTCCTCAGGGAAGAAACTTCAAGACAGTTCCAGCTGAAGTTCCCTGAGTCCTCTGTCTGAAGTGTGTGGTCTTACCTTCAATTTCTGGGAGATGACCTAAGTAATGACAGCAGTCTACCTTGTTTAAGGAATCTTTTAAACTATTCTGACCAGTAATTCAAAAGAAGGTTGTCTGTGACTGGCACTAAGTTTTGATTATGTAGTCTATAGGTCTTGGGGGCAGAGACTGTGAAAAGGCATGCCAAGTGGCATAACTTCACCAAAATATATGCACATGTGTTATTTTAAGAAAATATATGAGTATGATTCCCTTGGCTTTTTCAATAACCCTCAGTACTATTCTTCCTCTCATCTTCTGTCTCTCTGTTGCCCTTCTTCCCCAACATCCTACTAAGTCACTCCCTTTCACAGAACTGGGGCTAACAACTGACCTTATAAATTAAAAGGTCTGTTGCTTAGTTCTTGCCCTTGCCTCTCTCCATCTGGTTATCTCTGATGTTAGTGGGTCTTGCTGTCTCTGACTGTGGCTTGTCCCTCCTGTAAGCCTGTGTCAGTATTCCTGGGAGACCAGTAGGAATTTGAGTATAAAGAGCTATGGCACAGGGTCCCCAATGGAGGAGTTGAAGAAGGGATTGAAGGAGCTGAGGGGGTTTGCAGCCCCTTGGGGGCAGCAACAGCGTCAACCAGCCAGATCCCTCAGAGAACCCCAACCAAAGTACACATGGAGAGACACATGGCTCTGGCTACGTATATGGCAGAGGATGGCCTTGTTGGACACTAGTTGGAGGAGTGGCCCTTGGGCCTGAGGATGTTCAATGCCACAGTGTAGAAAAATGCCAGGGCAGGAAGATAGAAGTGGGCAGGGGTCAGGGGGAGCACCCTCATAGAAGCAGGGGATGGAGGATGGGATAGGGGATTTTTGAAGACCTGGAAAGGGGAAAACATTTAAAATGTAAATAAAGAAAATATCCAACAAAAACAGAAAAAGAAATAAAAAAAGAAAAGCTTTCTTACAGTTAAGAAAACAACTAATTTGGTAAAGAGGTGAAAGTATTGGAAAGAATCTTACAGACATAAGTAACAAAAGATTAATACCCAGATTACATAAAGACCTCAGAAGTAAAGTCAAGAAAACAAATGGCCCAATGGAAAAATGGGACATATAAGTGTTAACAGAGGGTTCTCCAAAGAATACTTAAATGGCCAAGAAGTATCAAAAAACAACAACAAAAATATGCAACATCCTTGAAAATTGGAGAAATGTAAATTAAAACTGGTCCTACATTTCTTCTTACACCAGATTGAATTACTAAGATCAAGAAAACAACTGACAGCAAATGCTGGAGAGGATTCAGGAGGGAGAAACATCTTCGTGCACTGCTGGGGGGATTGTAAACTGATGTAGCCACTCTGGAAATCAGTGTGGAAAATTCTCAAAATGCTAAGGACCGATCTGCCATGTGTCCTGTATACCAACCCATGGTATACGCCCAAAGTACTCAACAACCTACTCTCTAAATATGCTTGTTTAGCCAAGATGAGAGGTTCTAATGTTCAAGGAGGGCACTCCTGTGCAGCAGGCTGCTCAAGAATGACAACCAAATGTGTGGATACTCTTGACATTACCACTGGAAGTCTCAGCCTTCACATCCCATGTCCCCGTCTCATGGTCCTTGAAATCACAAATCAACTTTGCATGTCAAAGGATATGCATGTTCTAATATTTCTATAAAGAAAAGCATATATCCATTTGGCTTCTGGGTTTTCACTTTGCATAATGTCTCTATACACTTCAGTGACCATAAGATGCCATGACATCTTTGGGCACTTCATGTCAGCACTTTATATCCTGTATAGAAAATAATATTACACTTTCATCAAACCATTCTTCAATTGATGAACACTTGGGTTGATGTCACGAATTGACCATTATTAATTAATACTACTGTGAGTGCACCATGTCATAGCCACAGGTACCTGATTAACACCTTACAGCTATTACCTTTTCTGAGAATTTTACAGTTGGAACTTTTAATTTGTGCACAGAGTCCATTTTCATTTTACTTCTTAGCATAATGTTAGGTACAGATCCAAATTCCTTTTCTATCTTTTTTTTTTTATAAGTTTGTCTTTTTGTGCCAACATTATTTGTTGAGAATATCTCTGCCCTCCTTTGGATTTTCCTGGAAAGTTTGTCATAAATTGACTGACTGTAAATGTGAATGGTTGTTTCTGGGTCCCGAACTACTTTTCATTGATTTTTACTTCTCTTGTCACTTCAGCATCACGTGCCTTCATGGCGACAGCTTTGCAGGGAAAACAGGGAGGATGAATTCTCCAACCTGCTCTGTTGGAACTCTGTCCCAGCTAGTCCAAGTCCTTGCATTTCCACCTCTCATATAAGTATGAATGAGTTTCCCAGCTTTTCAACTCATCAAATGTAAAGAGATGCAACCTCACTGGGGATGCGCTGGATCTGTTCATCAGGTTAAGAAGCCTGTTTACACCATTGCTTTCATCTCTCTATCCATGTGCATAGGGCATTTCTCCAAGTTTTTTTTTTCTGTTAATTTAAAAAAACTTGTGAGAAACCCTGCCTCGAAAAAACAACAAAAAAAATTGTTTGTAGTTTTCAATGAAGAAGTCTTATACTTGTTATATTATATGCTGCTATAAGTGAAATTTTAAATTTATTTTGAAAATTTTAGTCTATATAGGACCATAAATGCTCATTGAATATTGATCTTTAGTACACAGGAACATAACTGCTCTTACAGTAGAGTTTTATGAAGATCCCAATATATTTTATATGCAAAGCCATATAACCTGTGAATAGTTTTAGTATGTTATTTTGCTTTTAAAGCTAAATGCCTTTAATTTATATTTCTTGTTTAATTCCCAAAGATTGAATCTTTAGTCTAGTGTCAAACAAAAATATCAAAACTGAACTTTTCTGTCATTTGTCTTTTTTATTGTATGCCATTTTTTCACTTCCTTACACAGCCAATACAAATACCTTTCATGTTAAATTGATAAGTATATCATTTTAATTTTCTTTTTTTCCTTCTATTTTGAGTTGTTTTCTATTGGCTAACCTATTTCAGTTGTAACCTCAAAAGAACCTCTTGGATTAATATTAATCTGAATTCTTAGTACAGTCAGTTAGCCTGTTAATTAATCACATGGCATACATATTTTTCTTTTTATAAAATGCTTTTAATTGAAACAGAACTACATCATCTGCCCTTCTGCCCTTCTGTCCTCCAGCCTCTTCCATGCTCTCTACTTCTAACTCCTATCCATGTTTCTCTACTCTCAAATTGAGAAGCTCTTGTTCTTTGATTTGTTTTACACACACACACACACACACACACACACACACACACACACACGTGCATGTATATGTTTATATATGCACATTTGTATATATATATGTGACTATACATATACATATGTATGTATATTTATGTATGTGTTTACATATACACATATACATATGTGTTACATATATATACAAACTGCTGAATCAGTTTTTGTTGTGTGCATATGATTGCAAATCTGACCACTCTTCACTAGATGATAAATAAGAGGGCTCATCCCTTGGAAGATACAAATTCTCCCTCTCTCAGAAGTCAAGAGCTGCCTGTGAGTCTTCGTCTAAAGCTGAGACCCTGTGAAATTCTCCCTTTTCCATGTTAACATATCAATTAATATTGCCATTCTTCTGGTGTTTTTAATGCAGCCATTATTAAGAGAGCCTGTTCAACAGAAAACTTCCTGGAATTCTGGCTCTTAAACTCTTCTGACACATCTTTTTCAGCATCCCCTGGCTATAGATGCAGGATGTAGTTGAATCTGTTCAGGCTGGGCTTCTCCTGGTCTATTGATCTCTACATTGTGTCCAGTTGTGGTTTTCTGTTTTGGTCTTCACTTATAGTAAAAAGATACCTCTTCCATGAGGGCTGGTGGCTACACTTATCTGTGGGTATATGGATAAGATGTAGAAGGTAGTAAGAAATTATACTGGCCTCACAATGTAGCAGGTCTATGACCTCACTAGTCCTGAGAAGCTGACTAGGTTTCTGGTACCAGGAATAATTTCCTTCCTTTTGAGTGGTCCTCACGTTCAATTAGATAGCTGATATTTAACCCCACTGAATAAGTACCACTATTACATCTTTCAAGATATCTTGTCATTCCGATCACTGTTGCAGTAAGCATGAAAGCTTGGTAAGACCGTTTAAATGCTTCTCACTCTTCACAGCTTACATGGTATTTTCTAAAACCAGGGATGGTAGACTGCAGAGAAGATGCTCTCAGATCAGATAGAGCTCCGGAGATTTGAATCATGTGTACTAAGTGTGCAGTGTCTTCTCCAATAGGGGCCTACCCTCAACCCCTGAGAGGCAACAAAGAGCTACCTAGATAATCTATATTGTTCTAGGAGTCCTGACCAACTCTTGGGAAGTTTCCTTATGTTTTACAGTGGACTTTTTGTTAGTCTGTGGCTGTCATGGGGAACACTATCAGGCTGAGTGGCTTAACTTCCTTTAAGACAAAGAAATGGAGAGAAAGGGAGATGGCGATAGGTAGATAAACAAAATATTGTGTAATTTTAAGGAACTATAAGTCAGGTGTGGTGGCACATGCCTGTAACCCCAGCACTCAGGATACAGAGGCAGGTGAATGTCTGAATTTGAGCCCATCCTGGTCTACAGATTGAGTTTCAGGACAGCCAAGGCTGTACAGAAAAAAACTGTCTCAAAACAAACAAACAAACAAACAAACAAAAACAAAAACGAGCCAAAACTGTACATAAAATATTATGACTCCTGGAGGCCCTATCAAACAACCTTGGTGTTGATTGTGTCTCATCCCTCTTCAACTTTCAGAATTGACCTCACTTCCTCCTCCCCAGCTAGAATCCCCTCCCCTTATTCCCTTTCCCACTTCATATCTCTATCTTCATGTTTTCCTCTCAGCCCCTAAGCACCTATGGTCCCTTGGTAGTTTCTTGGGTTTTGTGATCACTCAGTATTTTAGATTCACATCTGAGGATTTGAAGTTAGAACTGCAGATGATAAAGAATATGACGTTTGACATTTTGGAGTCTACACTACCTCACTCACTACAATCTTTTCGAGATTCTTTCATTTATCTGCAAGTTTCATTCCTGCATTTTTCTATACAGCTGAATAAATAGTATTCCATTGTGTATATGTACCACGTTGTCATTATACATCATCTGATGAAGAGCACTTAGGTTGTTTCCATTCCATGTGAGTAGGGCAGCTCTGGACATTGCTGGTGAAATATCTGTGAAGTACAATGTTTAGGTCTTAGCCCACATTCAAAGAAGTGGTATAGCTGAGGCATCTGATTGTTTTATTTATAGTCTTTTGAGGTCTCTTCAGGGCGATTTCTAGAGTGACTGCACACATAAATAGCCACATAGAAATGTGTCATCGGGTAATTCAAAGAAATGTGCCATTAGGTAATTTTGTCATTGAATAAATTTCATAGGATATATTTATTTAAACTAAGAAAGCTGCCATCTTACTAAATAGTACAATTCTATGGTGACCATTTCCATTGTTACAGTCCATCATTGATCAAAACACCAGAGTATGGCCCATTACCTCAAGACATCTCATTTATTTCCCAATACTAGTTCTTCTACTTTCATACAAGTTACAGTTTTATACACTGTAAGCACAGCAGTACAGATGTTTAATTATTGCTGTGCGCAGTTGCCTCTTAAGTCATTAATGAATTAAAAAGGAACAGATGAGAATCACTTACAATGTCCTTACATCTGTCTGTATAATTGCTTTTCACTGGCACTCTGCTGATTCTAGTTTCTTTCTAGAGTAGGTTGCTAGTAATGAATTCTGTCTACTTTAGTTTTGCTTTGAGGTTGGGGGGAAAAATCTCTATTTTTTTCTTTGTTGCATGAGAGCTGCACTCAACAGAATTGGCCTGACGATCTTTTACTTTCAACATTTGTTAAGTTGCATCCCCATACATACCATGGCTAGCCAGAGTTTTGTTGTTGACCATTTCTGTTTAGGCTGCAGATTTTGTTCATTTGCTCCTGAGACAACATCTTACTGTGTGACTCAAGTAGAGCTGAACTTGTGATCCCCCTACTTGGGCCTCCCGGTGTGCAATCACTAGACTTGGCTGTGGTTACCTTGGCTATGATGTTATTTGTTGATCACTTTGTGTTCATGTTGAATGCTTTGCTTTCACGAGACTAAGAGTCTTCTTTTAAGTAGTAGTTTGAGTTGTATGTGTCTAGTTATAAATCTTTCTATAGTGGTCTATGTTTATCAGTGTTAGAGTTCATTGAGCTTCTTCAATACTCAAACTAACCTTGGGTTTTGCTCCTGAACACTGTACATTTTCAATAAAAGAATGTGGAGGTCCTGGCAACTTGAAACTCCCTATGGAGATTACTGTAGTTGTATGTTAGTGAGATGGTGACTGATTGGTAGTGACTGAATTAACCTAATTCTGTAATGTCCTTCTTCAGATCAGCAGTACTTACTAAAACCTTTTCCTGATTGGTACAGGTAATCAGTTAATGTTTAGACATAGCTCTTGTTAGATGCCTTAAACCAGTTATATGCTCCTCTATATTTTCCATGTACCCATTTCTCTATATTTATATGATATTCTGGATATTTCTTTAAACAGCTTCTTTAAAAAGTATAAGCTCTACAGTTTTGTCTAATCTGTTAAGATCACAGTTCTCCTTTTCATTTCTATTTTGCATTTCAGTAATAGAATTTTGTTATATTTTCTGTATGGATTTCTTTTCCTTATTATTCCAGATACCACCATGCCGCTGTATTTCTCATTTTCCTCTGTTCCTACTGGAACTGTGCTTGCTCTCTGAAGAGTTGTGCCTCTTGCATTCAGGAACTGGTTCTAGCAAATATACATTCCAGTTAAACTTTTCTAATTCCTGGAATGCTGTGGGAGCTTGAACTAGAGATTTACAATTATCTCAAGCCATAAGATGTTAATATCCGGTTTTATAAATCTAGAAGCCTTTTTGAAAGTAAATAAACATGAATGTGTAGAGATTTTTTTTATAGAGAGAAGTTCTAAGCAAAAACATTTTAAATAGAAAGTTTATGGAAAAAAAGCCGAGTGCTTGACCATAGAAAAATATGCATTTATTTTTTTGGAATTGCATGCAGCCATTGTTAATGAAATTTTCAAGTAACATTTGTAATCTAATAAACTGTTTATAATTTAATATTAAATGGAGTTTTAGAATAAATATGGTTTCTATAATTATGTCCAAAAATGAAATTATTTATTTATAACATTATAAAACAAAAGAAAGAAAATACTCTTAAAGATGAGGCCATGGAAATTATTTTAATTATTTTTTTTATAATTTAATGTAATTTCTGAACTCAAAATTTACCAAAAAAAATAAAATAAAATACCAGTTGTATTTCAAATGAACTGAATTTAAAATAAAAGCAAAGTCTCTAAAGGTTTCGTGTGTTGAGGGAGAAGGCAGTTCGCCCCCACACCCTTTCTCTCCATGCTGGTGGGGATGCTTTGGCCCCCTTTATTCTCTCCTACGCTATTGGCTTATTTGTTTTTGTAGCTGTCAGATTGTCATGATGTTTTCTTTGGAGATGAGGGCTCTGAGGCATCTTCCATCTTTCATATCTCTGAATACAACCCCAGGGGTGAATTCATGATGAATATTTAAGCTCTCTGAAAGGTTGTGAGTCCCTCATCTTCTGGGTCATGACAACTGACAGCCTGTACAATATTCTAATGAGGGCGATGACAAGAGTCTGGACTAGTCACAGCGCAGACTTAGTCTGCTGACATCATTTACATAAATCAATGATATCTGAATGAACTCATTCCAGAATTATTAAAAATAATAACTGGATAATGAGATAATAATTGAGACCAGCCCTGTTTAAAATTTATATTTGGGTAACAACTACCCATGCTGTCACTATTCACCTCTCTTCTCTACTGCTGTTGTAACAGAGTATCACTTATTATCATTCTTTCTTATAGAAACAGTTTTCCTTATTCATTATACTAATAACACAATGACTTCTTGTCGGTACACCAAGTAATTAATCCTCTGTGAGTAGGCCTGCTTTAATTTAAACATGCTAATCTTTTGCACTTTTCAAGTAGGAACTGAGACATCACCTAACAGATAATTAGTTTTTGCAGCTCCACGTTACATCTCACAAATGATGGGGAGAGATTGAATCATAGATCAGCCAGAAAACATCCACTCCCCAAGCTTCACAGCATGGAGAAGTTGCATGAAGACAAGTGGCATGACTATTGCTCATTAAAGGAGAACTTCAAAGGTTTGTGCTCAAAAGTCAGATGTGGGAAGACATCACGGAAGTGGGAGTTCTTTAGAGAAAATAGATGATTTAGGAAGCAGGACTAAGTGAAGAACAGAAAGATTAAAATATTTACTTGACTAATTGTGTTTTGATTTCCTCTGGGAAGAAATCTGAGAGTATGGCGTATTAAAGACAGAATAGTTCCAAAGTAAACTTTTTGGTGAGTCGAACACCACAGCAGTTAAGGCAAACACTGATGTTTCCAGAAAGATGAGTTCAACTAACACACACAGCATTAACAAAGCCAGAGTCTATATATCGCCAAAGTTAAGTAGGTTATGAATGGGTTTATGGCTGAACTTCAGTCAAAGAGAAATGGAGCATGAAAACTGCTAGGATTGAGAAATATGTGGTAATTATTAGACTATTAACTAGGTTAAAAGTCAAGTTCATCGAAGAAGATTTAAATTGTCCTATCAAGTCAAGTCAACCATAGGTGGAAAAGGAGTATCATTTTCCAGGTAAAGGTAAAGGACTGTTATCAGCTGAGCTATAACCCACCATATAAAAGCTACAAGAAACTGATAATAGGAAATGTTGAATGAAGAATCTGGAAGTTTGATCACAAAGGCACTAAGCAATACAATTTCAAATACCTGTGTACAAAAAAAAAAAAAAAAAGTCACGAAATGTAAAAGCTGTAAAAGCATCCCTAACCGAAGAGAACTCAAAAGACACCACAATCACTAGTATCCATAGACAACATCTTTAACAATAAGAATATGAAAAATAATAACATGATTGAACACAATGAAAAAATCAGAAAATTATGCCTGTGGTATAGTTGCCACAAAATTATGGTCTTATCTGAGCTTTGTACTCAGATAGAAATACATAACAAATAAATGAAAAAAAAATATGGTTTTGGTCAAATCAAAAATCATGCACCAGAAAATTTCAACTTATGCATATCACCCCTTAAAAAAATGCAATACTAAGGTCAAGGGAAATATGAGAATGTTTCAGACTGAAATTGTCCTATAAATATAGCTAATCATAACCATCGAATTACATACTTTCTTCCAGAGAGTATGCAGACATATAGAGTGTATCTGTGACTCCAAAGACAACTGGTATACCAATCATATTGCTCTGGGGAGTAGCTCACACATTAGGGAAAGAAACTATTGAATTACTGTAGGGAGGGTGAGAAGCAGGTGAGTTTAGAACAAGTACAAACAACTGCTTCTTGAGACAGGTCAATGATGCAGAGGGAAAATTACTGTGTCCTTACCTCAGTATTTCCTTCTCTCAGATACACTGCAGGTGTTGCACATATGGGGGCCTTATTTGGATTTAACCTAAATAGGAATAAAGACTGTGATGCAGTTATCCAAGGAGCAACTGAAACTCACCTCTGATGATTTCCCTAGCTGTTGAAGCAATGACTTAATAATCAAAGCTTTTCAAATCTTCAATAATGAACACCTCAACAACAGAAGCTCTTGGTAAGAGATTGTGATCAGAGAAACAGCTAAGCATGCCCTACTTTACCATACAAATATCTCTATCAATGGAATGTGTTATCTTTACCATAATGCTGCAATCCATGGATTTGAGGTGTGTTGGGATTAAAGTGTCCCTGATACCAGTATAGATGATCACCACCCATTCTCCAGCATTCTGTTTCCTCTCCCTGTATTGTTTAGTTTTTCTAACTCTCTTGTAATACACACACACACACACACACACACACACACACACACACACACAGGAGCAATACTTTGAGAAGGAGATAGCAATGGGTCTTCTAGAAAATTAACAATTTGGGTTGCAGTCTGTTCATTTTTAAGTCCACATCCACTGACCCTGTGAAGATAAACTTTAACATTGTAGGGTAGAGTGACCATTCACCCTTATATTAAGAAAGTTAGGGTGATGCTAAACAAGGGAGCCTGAAATATTTATTCATGTTGCTGTGACCAAAGATCTGACATGAATCAAACCCAATGAGAAAGGATTCTTTTGCATCCCAGTTTTGGAAGACACGGTTCACCCCTTTGGAGAAAGCATGGTTACCTGTAGCTCTACAGCAGTAGAAACCATCTGCCTGGTGCTTTCTCATATATCAGCAGAGCAAGAAGCAAAAAGAGGGCCATGATCAAGGCTTAATTATCAACATCAAGCCCCTCATGACACAACCAATGCTCTACTTCCTCCAGCTAGGCCCACCTCCTAAAGGTGTCACAACCTCCTACATTAGCCTCCTCCACCATCTGGAGACCAAATGCTCAAACACATGAGCCCATGAGGGACAATCACATTCAAAGCACACTAAGGATTTAGGTCTATACATAAGGTCTTCTAGAAAGTGTGTCTTACTATTTTCAGAACCAGGCATAAAGGTGAATGAAAATTGGGCTAAAGTTGGAGTTCAATGATCAAGCACTTGCGTAGCATGTGTGGATTCCTTGGTTAAGTCCCGAGTACTGCAAATAAACAAAGATTTTTTTAAACCAATGAAATACTATAACAAATGAAAACTGGCGTGAGTGCAGTCCCTTCAGAAATGGAATGTAGGTCACTCAGCTACATCAAGAATCCCAATTAGGGATTCTGAGACTTTTGGCTAAGACCATAGGGAGCAGGGTGGGCTAAACAGTGTTCCTCATCGCCATGCTCAGAACTGGAGCTCCATAGAACTGTGCTTTCCTGGTGTCTGCACACATATGTACATATCTGTGCACTGTCAAGACCTACCTCACTCCAGTGAACTGACAAACCCTAATCCCACTGTTGAACTTCTAGGTTTCCGTGGGTCATCCCTGTTATTGGTATTTGTTAAAAAAAAAAAAAAAAAAAAAAAAAAACAGTTGAGGGTAAGTCAGACTATATTCATAGCTAAGTAATTACATGCATGCATAAAAGGATAATATATACTTTGATTTAAACATTAAAAGTATCTTCCTAAAGGTTATAGGAATTCATGTTCACTTAGAAATATGTGTCTGTCTCTCCCAACATTGATCCCTGCCTTTTATCATAAGATTAACCCAAACTCCTTCCTAATTTCATAAGCAAAGGGTTAAAAATCCTTGTGAGGTAAACCTCTGCTTTATTCATGTCTAAATGTCCCTGCCAAGATGAGAAAGGGCTCAGTAAATATCTTGTTCATTTTAAAATATTAATTAATAAACATGTACTCAATCATACAATCACTTTTCAAAAGGGCACAAAACACTGCACACTTGGCAATTCTAACATATTCTTTCTACATGTTTGCATCAGTGACTAAATTCTGCTTCTCACAGCAATCATTTGAAGCTGAGGATTGACATTTTAAAAAAATTATAGTCAAGCGTGTAACTTTCTGAACATGTCTGCTCTAATTTATCATCTTATGAATTTTTTTTCTCCTATTTAATACTCAAAACCTGTGACATCTCTTATAGCATTCCACGTTATTTTTCTTGTAAGTCCCTACTGTGTGCTACTAAAATATACTACTAATAAACAAAGGAATCTTCAAGGCTACACATGACGGGCCAAACTTCCACAATCAGCAAGTTCTTAGGCTTTTTTTCTTTCTAAAAATGCACCTGCTGTTGTGTTTGTCATAACTTTATGAAACAGATAAGTAATAAAACTAAAATCAATGTGTTGAACTTGGGGGAACACACAAAGACTTATTTGTCTCAAGGGTTAATTTGTGACTAACATTACATCATGTTTCATTTTGGAAAATAAAACTTCATACTCTCAACAAATGCTGAAGGAGGTGGGAAAGAAATCTGACATTGCCCTCTGGCCTCTGTGTATGCACACATACAAGCATACACTAAAGGAAATCCCAATTGCTATTTCCATATTTATATTTTTCTCTTTGGGAGCTATTAGGAGAATGAGTGTTTTGCCCTGTAGTATGACCCATGACTATCCTCAAGAATCTGTTGAGGGGAAATAGCATCTCAAGAGTTTGTAGTAAATTGCCCCAGTTTCTGATAAAAGGACGGATGACCAGGAGGAAGAACAGGATACAGAGTCCACCAGCAAGAGTAATTTGCAATACTTGATGAGCTCCCTTGGGATGTCACTGTTGATCACGTAAGTCCCAGGACACCACGCATTTCAACTGATGTCTAATTTAATCCACGATTAGAAACACACATGCAATGAGAAGAATGGAGAGAGAGGGGGGAGGGAGGGAGAGGGAGAGGGAGAGGGAGAGAGAGAGAGAGAGAGAGAGAGAGAGAGAGAAGGAGAGAGGGAGGAGGGGGTGCACATTGCTCTTGTTTGCCATATTTTCCTTTATGGACATGTAGAAGTATATTTTTCCTTCATCTATATCTAAAATTCAATATCTTTAGCTACATTTTCTTTTCATTTTAAGTTCTTCCAGTGCCAGTGAAATCGATTAATCCCTCCCATATTCTAACTTGTAATCTCTGTATGCTCTCCTAGTATGGTATCCTTCACGCAGTAGCAGTACCTCCTTTTGGTTTAATACACTCTTCTAACAGGCAAGTTTTGTGGTGGACCTAATTTGTTTGCCCTTTGTCAGTAAGTCATCTACATACAGCGACTTGGTCCCAGAAACTTCTCCCAGGAAAAGTAAAGATCAAACCAGTTTTGCTATTGTACTCTTTATCACCATCGCCAACAAAAGGTACAGTCCCTTGTAAAACTTCTCTGTGCATCCGAATCCAGAAGCTCTTTCTAGATAGAAAGTGTGTTTCTTCCCCTCTCCTTTTGATACAAAGGAACACTGTCATATAGGTTTATATTGATTTATTGATTCCCTCTGCTCGGCAGTAGGGTTAGATTTCCAGCCAACCCACCTAGGTTTCATCTTCCCACATGCACAAATACAGCAAAACACAGTCCATAGCAGACCACAACAGTGGATTTCCCCAGTAATGAGTCACATGCTGCTCTCAAAGCCTGAAAATGTGAGATTGGAGAGAAAAAAATACAGTATCAGCTATGGAGTGAAAGAGATGTTTACTTTATAAAAGAGATGCAAGAAAACCTTGTAAGAATGTGGTTTGCCTATTTATCCATTCTAAATAAAATATATTATAGGGACCATGTGTTTTAGAAAAATTTAATCTTTTAGATATATTCCTATGTTTTAATATAGATTGGGAAAGAGACTCCAGAAAGGGTTTTTTTTTTCATTCTTATTGTTGTTATTTTTGCTTTGTTTTATGGAAAATAGTCATGTATGCCATTTAGAATAAAAATGTATTGTATTGAGCTTTACAGTACTTTAGAGGCAGAAGGAAGTAACCAGGAACCATTTCTTAAGCAGCTCTCACTAGACTGTCTCCTCCATGACAGGCCTCTTTCAGCTGTTGAAACTGTAGCAGATGGTATAGTGGTCAAGATCTCAGAGTTCATGGAGATACAATTCATGGTGCTTCATGCTCCAGTAGGAAGATAGGCAAAAGTGAGAGGAGCGAGGGAAGAGAGAGGGGAGGGGGAGAGCAAGAGAAAGAAGGAGAAAAAGAGGAAGAATGTTCATTTTAGGTAGTGGCCTGAGCCAGGTAGACAATAACCTTTATTGCTATGATTGAAGAATGCTCAAACATAGTCACATGGCGGTGGCAATACTGTAAACCTACACCCGAAGAAAATGGCTTTCCTCTCCCAGAGGTTCATCTGCAGTAACAATCCCATATAGTTAGCTGTGTGTTTCTGACTGGCTCATGGATGAAGGGCCATCTGCAACTTCCTATGTCGTTCCTGTGTTCACCAGTACCACATCACACATTGAGCCCATCGCTCTCTGAGACAAGCTCTGAGAACAGAGCAAGGACCACAGTGCTGTGAGCTTCCTGTTGCTAAGGTGGATAGGTGGATTCATGTCTTAAGCTATTTTCCCCAACTCTTGTTGAATAAGAGCAACTTCAGGTTTATAAGAAACCTAGACTTTGATTGCCCTCTAGTGGTCAAACAGTGGTAGCACACCAAGAGTAGACAGAATGACCTTGGACTTGGGCACCACTGTGCTGAAACAATGAAAGTGACCCTGAGTTTCCAGAAAGGGAGAGAAAGGCATAGGGGAAAGAGCCTGCTTAGAATTTCTGGGAAGATGAGCACAAACAAAATCAAATTGTGGAATCTGAAAATACTTCCAATGCCCAGGCAATGTTGTACAGACAAGAGATGTCACGAAAGTGTAACCTCATTGGAACGTCAAAATAAGTTACCAGAAGCTGACAAAGTCACCACCAAAATGAGTTAACACTTGGATTGAGGCTTTAAATGCTGCTGTAAAGAAAACTCGGTGAGCTTGAAGAAAATAACCCAGAAACTGAACAGAGGGATCAAAGACATCCAGATTAAAAAAAAAAAAAAAAAAAAAAGATCTTAAAGAATATATATATATATATATATATATATATATATATATATATATATATAAACTAGAATTAAGTACAGGAGAGAAGGTACTAGCACAATAGATGAAACAGGATGGGGAAAGTAGAGGACTAAACGGTGTGCTGTTTGAAGATGCATGGTGGGGTTGCAGAACAAAGATGGATGAAGAAGCCCTACAGAAGCATCAGTGGGCACTGTTCCTCAAGAGGGACTGCAGGAGAAAGCTAACAGAATCTTTCCAAACTCAGAGATGAGTACAAACACCCATGTGTGGGATGATTAAAAGTTACAAATCACATTCCACTCGGCTGAGTCTGCTCCAAGACACAATCAATCTTTCAAAGTTAAACGGCAAAGGGAAGAGTCTCCAGGATACGGAAGAGGGGAAATAACATATAGTCGAGGCTCAACTCCACTGACAACGGCCTTCTGAGTAGGAAACATCTGGGCTTGGAGAGAGAGGCATGTGATTTTTTTATAGCACTGAAAAGAGAAAACTACCAATTAAGAATGGTGTATCCAGGAAAGCTATTCTGTAAAAATATAGGAGAGGTAAAGACATAGCCAAACAAGAGTTAGGAGAATATAAGAAGCACTGTTATATAAGAAGCACTATATAATAACTGTTACGTAAGAAGCGCTAGAAGGAATTCTAAAACTGAAAGATCCATTAACGAACAACAAACAAACAAAACATTTGGAAATATAAAACTTTTAAGCAAGAGTAATTATATAAGAAAGTTGAGAATGTCCTATCATATCTTTAGAATGGAGAGTAAACAACAAAGACGTTAATAACTAGTTAAATTATATTAATACATTAAGATGCTGTTGCCACAGAAAGATACAAAATATAACACACAATAGCTGAAATGAGGGAAGTGGGAAAGAAGGATAACAAGGAAACCATTGCTTGCTTGCTCTTAATAATTGTAGTAAGTTGCTATTGTTTCAAAACATATCTGGTTAATCAGTATCATGACAAGCCTAATGCAACAGTGGCACACATACCTTATAACCAACAGTTCTCTAATTGGACTTAGGGCCAAATCAACAAGACAGAATTCATGTCTGGAACTGCAAACCTAGCCAACGATCCAGGGATAGTGAAGTTGTGGACCTTAAAGGAGAACCTGTAACCACCTTCTTACTTAAGCAACAGATCCCTAAATACACTCCAAATATTTTTCTTTAAACTCACAGATAAGTTTAGTCCTCGCCCCTCATCAAGAAAACTTCTCTTTGCAATAAACAGATACCCTTACAGAAAACCACAAAAGCCAATGTACAGAGTTGAAGATCCAGTCCCAGTAGATACATCTACAAAACACTCCAACATGTAAGGCTCAGGGGTCATTGTGGAAGAGGTGGCAGAAGTATTGTAGGAACAAGTGTATCAGGGAGTTTGCTATTAGATTATCTCCTAGTAATGTCAGAAGCTATGCCCATAAAGTTTCACCAAGATGAATCCCTAAACATGAGCCGAGCATGGGAAACAACAATGGGCACAGAAGAGTTCACAGAGACCACAAGGCCTCAGCCTTACAAAAAGAACCATAGGCAACCAAGAGAAACAGAGAATAGGGAAATCAGTTTTTTTCTAATGGAAAAGCACATCAATTGTTTATCCAATATCAAATGTTCAACGCTGAAAACATACATGCAAGTAACATTACAAAGACTGAACAGGTTATATTGAAGGGCAAGGAGTATTTGGGAGGGTTTGGTGGGAGGGAAAGGATAGGAGAAATTATATAATCATAACCCTCAAAATAAAAGATAAATCTAAAATAAATAAATATAGTCAGTTTAAAATGCACGGTGCAGCATACTTTAATCCCAGCAGTTTGGAGGCAGACGCATGCTAGCCAAGGCTGCATAGTGAGACACTGTCTGAAGAGAACACAGTGTTTTTAAAGCCTGTTATGTGAGCCTCATTGATAACCAGAAATTAAAAATTAATGATAGACAAATCTAAAAAGTAATCAAGGACTCGGAATACAGTACTAGATGCTGGGTTAGCTCAGTGGTAGAGCCACAGGAAGTAAGCATAAGGAATAATATGGACAGTGTGAAGGAGAGAAAACACACCATGAGAAGACTGCAAGATGGCTGTGGTATGATTAGAACCCTCCGAGTTAGTGACTCGATTTATCCTATGAAAAACATAGAGTGGATGAATGAGTGGAAAATCAAAAGCAAAACTGTCTGTAAGACACACATTGTCTTAAGAAACACATCTGTCTGTAAGACACACCTTGTCTAAAGAAACACATCTGTATTGTCTGTAAGAAGCACATCTGCAAGGACACTCATGAATGAAGGTGAAGGGCTGGGATCAAACATTTTATAAAAATGGAATTCAGAATAAAGCAGCCTAGATGCATTTATCTCTCATAAAGTTAGCTTATGATCAAACACAGTACAAAGAGACAGAGAAAATAATTCCATATAACAATAGAAAGATCATCTGACCAAAAACAAATTGAAGTTCTAATTGCATATGATTTTGGAGGATCTAAGTACATAAGGCAAATATTAATTAACATGAAGGGAAAGGCAAATCAGTTGGTAAAACAGCACCATGTGGCTTTAATCCCACTTTCAGCAAGGGACCTATCATTCAAAGAGAAAGATCATTAAAGAAATTGTAGAGTTCAAAGTGCACCCTCCATCAGCCAGCTCTAGAATAGTCTATGTAGTAGCTCCAGAACATGGCTTCTTGTCAGCACATGGAGCATGCTACAGAGTGACAAGAAAACGTCAAAGACACAGAAAATGGAAATCAAATCTATTCTATCTGCTGGCAGCTAAGCACTAAAACTAAAAATCTGTAGTGAAAAGTGAAAAAAAAAACTATTGAAAGTATAAAAAGAACACAGGACTCAAGCAAACTATTGGACCAACAGTGGATCAAGGGAAAAGGAAGGAGATTAAAAGATCATTCCAGGCCAATGAACATGGATGCGCAGTCTACCGGACCTGTTGCAGGAAGCTGCGAAGTGGCCCACAAGGGATGATGCATAGACTCATCAGTGCCTGAAGAGAAATCAGAATGATCTCACAGACAACCAACCACAAGGGCAAGCTGAAACCAAAGAGAACAGCAGGCATAACAACCAGAGCAAAAGTTAATAGAATCCAGATGCAAAAGCAGTTCTAAAGATTGATTCGATGAAGAGCTGATTGTTTGAAAATATCACATTGATAACCAATAAACCCTTAATTAAGAGAGGTAAAAAGAAACGGGTGAAGACTTGCATGGAGTCAGAGGTAAAAGGAGAGGCCTCAAAATGCCACAGAAATGAAAAGGACTCTAGAGATAGCTGCCAACAACTGGATGCCAGCAAGCTTCATGGCTTCGAAAACTGGAACAAATTCCTGGACGCAGACACCTTCCAAGTTCAGTCATGAAGAAACAACAAACTTCATAGACTCATAGTAAACAAGATTGAATGGATAACCAAAAATGGCTCCTATCCAAAAAAAAAAAACAATGCAGAGCCAGGTGGCTTCACTCCTAGGTACTACTGAGCATTTCCAAAAAGAACTAACAGCATTCTTTTTAAACTGTGAGGGGAAGCTTGGAAACAATGAGACCAGTACAACCTTAACACCAAAACCAGAGAAAGACTGAAGAAAAAGAACAAGCTACTGGGAGGGAGGTGTCTGTGATAAATATGACTGCCAAATGCTCAACCAAATCCAAGGGTAGCTGATGGATTGACCATGGTGACGAGCGTCTCAGCTCAGGTCACACACCTGAGTCAATAGACAAAGCAACAGTAGGATGAAGCTAAATGTTTTCAGAATAAACTCTGGGGCAAGGCAAGTCACCAGCTCTGTTCACCAGACTTCCCACAGTTATAGTCAGGGGCAGGGGGTGGGGAATCAGGCCAGAGAGAGAAACAAAGCAATTTGAATGGGAAAGAAGTCACAGGGTCCGTTTGATGTCATTATCTTATATGTGAAAATCACAGAGGATGGCCTTAGCTGCCATCAATGGGAGGGGAGGCCCTTGGTCCCATGGAAGCTTGACACCCCAGCATAGGGGATGCTAGAGTAGTGAGGCAGAAGTGGGGGAGTGGGTGGAGGAGCAGCCTCATAGAGGCAAAGGAGAAAGGGGGAAGGAGGGATGGGCTAGGGGTGTTGTGGAGTGGTAACCTGGAAGGTGGATATCATTTGAAATGTAAACAAATAAAATGATTAATAATAAAAGGAAAGCACCCAAAACAACAGACAAGCAAATCTTCTCCTAATTACAAAGCAAATGTTGACAAGGTGCAGGATACGATAGCCACTCAAACATGAGTAGCACTGTTGTGCACAATACTCGGTGGTCTTGGACAGTTAGCTTTCTGTCACTGTGACAAGCACCATGACCAAAAGCTCACTGAGGAGGAAAGGGTTTATTTGGCTAACTCTTCCAGGTCACAGTCCATCACTGAGGGGACCTGACGTATGAAGATAGAGGAATCTTGTTTACTGGCTTTCTCCAGGCTATCTTTCTTATACAGCAAGGCCTACTTGCCTAGAAATAACACTGCCTTCAGTTGGCTGGACTCTCATCAATTAGCAATCAAGAAAGTGCCACACAGACCTCTCCACAGGTCAATCTGATTGAAGCAGTCATCAAAAAAGACTCCCTTGTATAACTCTGGGCTGTGTCAAGTTGGCAGCTGTAGATCCCCAGGAAAAACAGTAATCAAGAAAATAACACCATTTTTTTTTTTTGTAGCTACAAAAAGCTATAAAATATCTAAAAGTGGATTTAACCAAGGGAAGAGAAATTAAAGAACATGCATGCTATATACGTAAAAATATACAAAACGGAAAGATCTAGTTTTATTGATTATAGAATCAAAACAGTAGAAATACTTGTATTTAAAGAAATGCACAGATTTAATGCAATCCTTTTCAAAATTTCAGTCTATCATTTTCAGAAACCTAGAAAAAGTTATCCTAAAATTTATTTAAATGGCAATCATATCCAAATATTCAAGGCCATCTTAAATTTAAAAAAAAAACAAAACAGAGGGAGGTGTTATGTACTACTTGACTTCAAAATATAATATAGCCATCAGCATACACCACTAATCCTAGCATTTGTGAGGCAGAAGCACATGGATCTGTGTGAGTTCGGGCCTGCTTGGCTTATGCAGCAAGTCTCAGGCTGCAGAGGAGGACATGACATCCATGAGGAGACAGAGATGACCAGTTTTAAAGCTCCATTCTTGTACTGTTTATGTTGCCTGCTCTATAAGTAGGCCACACTTATTCTAAACTGTACTAAATATCAAGTCTCTATTTTACAGAGGTAACTCACCTTGAGATGAAAAAGTGCTAATTTTCATTGGTTTTGGTCCTGACCGTTGTCTTTGATGTCACCCACCAATACTCTACCTCAAGACATCAATAGTCATCCTGCTAGACACTAATGCAGCTGAGATCTGTGCAAAACAGGGATGTCTTATGAACTTAGGTAAGATGTCTAAGTACAGAGCAGAAACCCTCACTCCAAACTGAGTTTTTATATACAAGTTCGCCATTGCATTGTTCCAGGGGAAAATGCTACAAACAGCCAAGCAAACAGAATACAAGGATCTGCATATTGGGGAACATTGATAGTTTCCAGAGAAAGGGCTCAGCCTAATAAACTGCACCTCCTCACTGCAGTAGAGTCAAAAATCCACCTATAAAATCTTCGAAAACTGAGTCAGCACGTTGGCTTGTAACAAAAAATTACATTTGCCGTCCAGAATAATTCAGATCACCAAATCACGATGAGCACTGCTGCCAGCTCACATAACAAATCCAAAAAAAAATAAAATAAAATAAAATAAAATTTTAATAAAGGGACTTTAGGCATCTATGACATAAAGTTCCCAAACATGAAAATTGAAAGAGGAAGATTAAACAAAATATTTCATCTAAAAAGTAGTCAACTGCGTTGTAAAACCTGCGTTATACATCAAATAGCAGCAGGAAGAAGGGGGAGAAAACTTGAGACTGAACTGACAGGAGGCGCAGATAGTAACAGGCTAACAGGCGCTTGCCTCCAAGCCAGAAGATCTGAGGTCACTCCTAGGAACCCACAGGATGAAAGGAGAGAACCCACCCGCTCTCACAAGTTGTCCTCCAACCTCCGTGTGCAAGCACTGGCCTGCAGTGATAAATGCATGAGCAAGCACATGCAGAGTCACACAAATAATAAATAACTGTAATGTTTTAAAAATTAAACCCTCCGGTTCTCTTTTACCCAAGAGAGACCCTCTCTCCCCAAGATCTGGGGAGGTGGAGGTTGGTGTTTTCCTTGGGCTCTGGAGTCATTGATCAGTCTGGGCAACATAAGGAGGCTCTTCTCCAAAGAAGGGAGGGAGAAGAGGAGAAGGGAGGAAAAAGAACAAAGGAGGAAAGGAAGGGAAGGGAAGGGAAAGGATTGGACAGCAGGGGAGACAAGGGAGAAAAGCAGACGGAACTAGCAAGAAGGGTTCCAGTGTATATATTTTTACTTTTGACTGGCAATAAGGAATAAAGTATATTAAGGTTGGATCTTTAGGAATCAACTGAAGAAATTCCAAAGTATTGGGGAAAATAGAAGTGTGACAAAAATAAAATTATGAGATCAAGTAGAGACTACAAAAAAAAAAATCAGGCCAGACTATTATAAACCATATATAAAACAATAAGTGCACATGGACTAAAAGATAATAGTTTAAAATTCATGTCTAATGTGGCAAAATATTTAGTAAGTCATCTCTTTTTCAAAGTCCCAGGTTTCTGACTGAGAGGGGTGTGAATCTATGGAGGACAACGGGTCTGCTACTAGCAACTTCTCTAATACTTTTATACACACTCTGATTCGGCAGCTAAGTGATAAGCAGTTTTGTGTCTGAGGAGTTCTGCATTGAAACTGAAACAAGAAAATGGGGACAGTAAAACCTTCTGTGTGAAAAAAAAAAAAAGAAAGGTATGCCAAGAAAATTGTATATGTACATATAGTGTGAAATCGAAAAGTTCCTTGAGATATGGAGCTTGCACACTAGGGAGCATTGGGCTAAGCACCTTAACAATGGCTGTAATCATATTTCAGTTAGAAAGACGTCAGAAAGTTTCTCATGAACCTAGATAATATTACACATAGCCCAGAGCCACTGACCACTGTATAAAAGAGACCCTTAGAAATAAAAGAAAAGTGGGCATTGGTCTCAAAACTAAGAAGTTCCAGGTATTTCCTAATCATTCATTCAAGGATAAAACATATCCGTAAAGCAAAGTCGCTATTTATTTTCTTTCTATCAAAGCTCAGCAGCTTTGGTGACAAACGTAGGATGCCAACCTGCTTAGTTGTCAACCTCATATTTTCAAGGGACATTGTTTACTCAATGGCTGCCATTTGAAAATGCTGCAGTGTTCTTTCATGAGAGGAAGAGAGCAGTTGTGCACACTGTCGTTCAACCAACCAGACTTAGGCTTCTTGGGCTCAGCTGGAACATGACGGAGACAATGGTTCTTATTATATGAATCACAAGTGTATATGCTGTCGATCAATCACAATTACTCTGACAGCCTCTGCCTGGAACACACTCTTGACATCTGCTGGGCAACACTAGAAGCAGTTTCTGAGAGAAATAGAGGCAGTGCCCTTTCCAGTCCTGTGATTACAGAGGCTGTGGAGGCAGAAAAAGGGTTTTGCTGCCAGAGCTTCCATCTACACAGCGAAGGAAAGCTTTCGGCATGGCTGGCTAATGTTCAACAAGATGGCCAAAAAAATCACCTCTGGGCTTTGTCATGACTGGTATGTTAACTGATCCTCACAGGGATAAGAGGTACACTTTCTTCCTCCCAAAGTATAGACAATTAGGGTTTTCAAAGTCATAAAAGCTTTCAAAGTCTAAGTCAGGACCAAAGGGAAAGAAATCTCCATCATGCATACGTATCTCACCAAAAATCCCTGAAGGTGTCTGGCTAGTCTCTCCTTCTTCCTTCTCTGGATTTATTCTGTATTTATTAATATAATAGTTTAGGGTTTTTTGTTTCTGTTTTTGTTTTCGGAATATGGGCTTAAAGTGAGAAAGCCCTGCTCAGATTGATCCTGCTCAGATTGTTTGACCCATTTAACAAACAGAGGAAGAAGACAGCTTTGAACTATAGAATTTTAGAATGAATGCGGATTTTCAAGACTATTCCTCTCCCCTTATTTTACAAAAGAGAATCATGGGCCAGAAAGTGCAAGGCTTTCCCACAGCTGTCTGGTCAGCAGAAGGAGGGGGTGGGGTCCTGGGCATCCTGCTTCTTCCTTTTTCCATGAGAACTGATGACCTGTTACCAAGAGTGTTCACCCATTCTCATAAATCTCACAAGTCACATTTACAAGCTATCTGACTTGGCATCGCATCCAAACGCTTACCTTTATAAACCTGGTAACAACCATTCGATTCCATCTTTCTGTTTCTTCTTTATCTACACTAGCAGTACAGTACCGAGCTGTGTGAGTCTTGGGTCCTAGCAAAGTTACTCTGTCAGTGACTCTTACTGTAACTTTTCTCTCAAGCATGAGCATATTTCTTTTGAATAAATAAATAAATAAACAAACAAACAAACAAACAGCAAAACCAAATTAACCTACATAGAAAATGTAAGCATATGCTGTTATTGTCTTCCAGGAAATATTTTATTTTATTAATACATAAAGAAAACAGAAATCACTATCTGAAAGCAAATTAAGCTATAGAATCATTCCTTTCAAAAGAACAATTTTTAATAAAAGCATACATACAAACTGTGTCAAGAGTATTCCTTCCAAAATAGTTCACTAATGAAAATTTTAATCTTTATGTAATCACTAATGAAATGGAAAATTGTGAAAAATATCATTACTTATAAATAACAGTGTTAGAAGAAATTAGGAAGGGCTTCTGTTAGCTTCCGGGTGGCTTCTTCAGCCAGAGTGTAGTGTCCAGACTCAGTTGCTAGTGTGAGAACTGCATTGAACTGGGTTGCCTTCTGACAACATACCCTGGAAAGGAACATTGTTCAAAGTCTTTGTGAAATAAGACTTCCCTTGCACAGAACTTCAGGCACTAAATAAGATTTATTGAAAATCCTAATGTTCCCCTGGTGTCTCATGAAGTATGAGGCTCTTGGTTACAGTTCTGTCTCTGCCATTTTGGACAAGACATTTAACTTCAGGTTTATTTTTATTGCTTTTTGAAGTCACTTTGTCTGTAGCATGGAGAAAAATATTGCTAACATTTTTCAAACAATTTTGTGGGAATAAAATTTGATAATGGTTATGAAAGTACTCTATAACACATAGAACACAAAACTGTTCACTTTGAGCCTCTAAATCCAAATGGAAGGGGTATTAATTGGCAGAACCTACATCAAATAATTCTAACTTGGAAGCAGGAGCCCTCCAGATATGCCATGCCTTTGATTTAACAACCACACCTCTGTGAATCTGCTCTAGGGAAATAGCTAAAAGTGTGATAAGAAATGTATATACAGAATCCTCAATAACAAACTATTGATCATAAATAACAAAGGCAAAAAAGCCAGTGGACAAGCCAGCATAAATTAACACACACACACACACACACACACACACACACACACACACACACAATTGATTAAATTCAGCTATGCAATCATTTTATCTTTGAGAATGTGTTATGCTAACAAATGCATTTAATAATACTGAGAAGGAAACAGAAAAACATGTATGTGTATGATATTACACAAACACTACAGTTTAAGTAACTCTGTTAATGATTATGAATGTGGATGAACCTATCTAATCACCCTAGGGAGTAGAATTATGGGTAATTTTCACCTCCTTTGTACTTTTCCAAAATTGTGTCTTTCTTCAATTGACTTTTCTTATTAGAGTCATAATTAGATGATTAATAAAAGTGAAAGATGAACCAGCACTTACGGACATCATTCACAAGCACACTGAGAACCACCCATGATCAGAGTACCTCCTATCCAACTACAGAGCCCTGTGACAACCATTTTCATACATGATGTGTGGGGTAGGTCTTGACATTTCTATGGTCAAACTGAGAAAACCGTGAAGTAGAAATTTCTGGTTTCTCTGGAGACTCTTATGAGAGTCATGTGATGTTTCTTTGGAAGTTCTTATGAGAGGATGTTTTGCTGAAGCAGACAAGTGAGAGGATGTTGTGCTGAAGCAGACAAGTGAGAGGATACGTGATGTTTGGAAAGAATATAAGTAGAAACCAACAGACAGTGAAAGATGTTCTTGCATTGGTTCACCTTTAAATACTGTGCAGCTCTTCTCTGATGACGTTCTTGCGGTGATACACCTTGCAATGCTTTGCTGGTCTTCACTGATCTTTGCTTGTTGAGACTTCATAGAAAGACACATATCAAAGGACTTCTCATAATATTCTGGCTGTATCTTGCCATTTTTGTGTACTTGTCCCTACGTTAGTGTCTAACAGAATGATAAAATATCTTAAATTAGAGTATTGGTGAGTGACATACAAAGACAATGGTCAGGACCAAACGAATGAAAATGATACCTTTTCATCTCAAGATGAATGACCTCTGTGAACTTGAAACTTGGTATTTAGTACAGTTTAGAGTAAGTGTGGTATACTTATAGAGCAGGCGACACAAACAGTACAAGAATGGAGGTTTAAAATTGGTCACTTCTGTCTCCTCATGAGTGCCATGTCCACATCTGTGGAGCTGTTCTCTGTTCACCACTACCAGAGGGGACATGTGTCTACAAACCTGTTGATGTCCACTTCTTAAGGATGGGATAGTCGTACTGGGAACTGACAAACTTTTCAGAACCATGAACAAGTTCTAAAATGGTTGTATTTCTCATATTTCCCATAAATCACCCCAAAAGAACAATTATACTTTACTTTTTACTCAAGAGAAATTGTCTAAATGATCAAATACTTTCAAGGGAATAATGAAAATCACGTTTGTTTCCATTTCATGGCTATTGTGACTGATGCCACAGTTAACATGGGGGGTACAGTTGTCCCTTTAGTGGGCAGTTCTATTTGCATGTATCCTATTGTTGTATCATACTGTGATTTTCTTTGCAATTTGTTGACTATGTCCTATAGTGGTGATAGAAATTTCCATCTTCAGGAACAGTATTCAGAGCTCTTTCCTCCACATCTGGGCTCAATGACTTTCGCCTTTCTGATGATAACCAACTGTAACAGGAATGGGATGCTATCACACTGTGATTTTGATTCATGTTTCCCTGATGATCAATACTGTTAAGCGTTTCTTTGTATTCCTGATGAACTTTGTACATCTTCTTTGAGTAATGTCTGCCTAAGTCTTTTTCATCTTAAGTGTATTATAATTTCGCTGTTGAGTTTTTGAGTTCTATATAGACTCTAGGCATTATCTCCTTGTCAGCTATATCATTTACAGATATGTTCTTTTTTCCTGCAGGTTGTGAATTCATTCTGTTGATTATTCCTTTTAGTGTCTCTCTCAAGAAATTCTATTCCAAGTATTATTTCCTCTGTGGAGGTTCATAGTTTTTGATCACAGGTTTAGAGATCCAAACTCCCATACATTGTGATTTTATTTGTGAAATTAATAAGAGTAAGCATTCTAGTTTTACTCTTCCACACTTCTGTACCAGTCGCCCAATGCTATAAATTAAAAGAAAATAAAAATAAAGGATAGATGTCACTTTCAAACATAGCTGCTTTCTTCTACAAAGTACCCTTACCTTTGTTGTTAGGCATTAAATATGTGTAAGGGCATGTTTGTATTCTAACCAGATCATACTATAATCCAGGGAATGTCTGCCTTCTGGCTGAAGCATATAGACCTAGAAGGTCTTTGGACGCAATCACTTGCCAGAGCAGCAATGTTACTGGATTAAAATTCCTCTATAGATCTTAAATGATGGGTTTACCTCCTGAGTACACACAGAGAGCAGGGTCTCATAGAAAACTAAAATGATTGGCTGTACAACCAATGTAGGTTGTATTTCTACACTTAAAAACATGCTTGTTCTTAGATTCTCACCTGCTCTCCAGGTGTCTGAAACAGACATGACACAAGAAGCTACTGAATTAAGACTTAGAACTCTGATGAGTAAATGAGAAAAAAAAAAAAAACCAGGAAGTGCATAGTCAAAACACTCGAGGAGCCCTGAGCCCTGAATGACTCCTGCTCGGTCATTACTAGGCTGCTGTGTAAAGAAGAAACAATGCTAGCATTAGAACCCACTTTTGTGAGCACATGATTTAGATTTCATCCTCTGAGATCTTTTCCCCTCGTTCCATCACTCTACCTCACCTAAATTCATAAGCAATGAAACAGCAGGCAGCATGGATCTGCCTAGCATGTATCTATCTCTTCTTACATTTGTCACCTCCTAATGCTTAGCCCACTTTCAGCTTGGAACTATTAACTTTAAAAAAAAAAAAGTTTTTTTCCTTTATTTGTTTTATATATGTGAGTACACTGTCACTGTCTTTAGACACACCAGAAGAGTGAATCAAATCCCATTACAGACGGTTGTGAGCCACCATGTGGTTGCTGGGATTTGAACTCAGGACCTTTGGAAGAGCAGTCAGTGCTTTTACCCACTGAGCCATCTCACCAGCCCCGGTGCTTGTCTTAAAGAGAATAAGACAAGTGATTTATTCCAGAGCCAAATATGGATGGTCATAGCCCAGGAAATAGATTTAAGTTACTTCAAATATAATGTCCCAACATGGAAACAGCTTAAGGAAATTTTTATAACTACCTTTCAAACACTTGAGTGAGAACATCAGGTAGACTGGTTGTCACAAGATGAGAAATTCACTGGCATAGGTTTCAGATGCTTCCTGAAAGCATGATTGGCTTTGGGGTTGCTAGAAACTAGCGGTCTAGGGGTCTATTAGTACATCTCCAAAGGTCTCAGAATGTTAGGTCAGACAAGGAGGTGCACACTGAATGGCTGTTTAGGGGACTAAAGCATAAAATAATCAGAATCCTGCAACACCTCAGCCTGTGAAAGGCACAAAGCTCTCCCCAGACCACCACTCTTGTAGACTCTTTCAACAGGTGTGGCTCTTTTTTTTCCTGAGAACTAAAAGTCTGAAAAAGAATTCATGCCACCCCCCAAAAAGAACATATTTGATATAACTAATTATGATCAAGTAAATTGAATTACTTGATGCTAGAAAATAATGCAGACCTTGAAATTCCAGAGTCAGGAAGCAGAGAAGACCTCCAGGCGTTCAGCAGTCCAGGATTTAGCAGGGAAATGAAGCCCCACCCAACAAGGGCAGTTGCAAGCTTGCACCTTCAGATACTGCTCTCATTTCTTGCTAGACTATGTCTTGCTGTCTAGACAAGAGAATTGTTTAGAAATGTAGCAATTTTTTTTTTAATTTTTTGTCTGTAAGTATGAAGTCTTTTATATTTGACAGCCTAAGATTTCTTTAAGAAACAAAGAAGAGCAAAACAAACCGTGGGGAAAACCATCCTTCCCTCACTTACTTTGATGTTTATTCAGTCAGCTTCTGCAATGAGAAAAGGTAGATGTCCTTGCTTTTCTCCCAAAGATATGTCCACCTTTTCCCACCTCTCCGGTATTCTTCTTCAGGGCTGGGTGGGAGGCTCAGCTACAGCAGCTCGAGTGCATCTGCCTTAAGCTGACGGTAGCTGCAGAGCTCAGCCCCTCAGGAGCACCCAGCCCACAGTCAGAGCTGGCCCAGCAGCTTCCTGCTCCTTCCTGTAGTTCCTGAGCTCAGTGCAAGAACCAAATAGAATCACAGCGAGAGTTTTTGCTTTGTTCAAATGCAAACTGGATGGGAAAACTGTGTAAAAGCCACAGACTGGCCCCGCATCATGCCTGCACAATCGAAATAAGGCTGGTCCACACAGACATTCTGGAAGTCCAAAGAGCAATGTCAGCTCTTCTGGACTAAACAACATACTCCATTAAGGCATTTAAAAAATAATAGTAAAGAATTTTGGCCAATGCGATAGTGTAGGAAACAACTGATTACATTTCTAATTAGAGCAGTCATTAACACACTGTAAAGGCTGGAAAGAGCCCAGGGCCCCAGAATTTAGTTCATGTTTCACATGTGCATGTAAGGAACAGGAGGAGATAGTGTTTGGGGAAGGAAGAAGAATAAGAAAGGGAGGGGTATGCCGAGGGTAGTAGGCTGGTGAAGAAAAATAGATAGTGATGTATGCATATTTAAAATGTTATAATGAATCTAATTTCTTTGTTTGATAACATAAAAATAATAATAACAACAGATTTTAAAACCAAACAAGCCTAATGTTTCCTAAACGCTTTGGCACTTCTCTGTGTAGACAGTCATGATATTGTTTAGCCAGTTAAAATAAAAGCATAACCTTTCTCGAAAAGAGTTCCTCTCCTTGGGCTCTTACTAGTTGGCTTACAACAGCAAAGCAATTTGCAGTGGAGAAAATAAACTTATAAAACAATCCTCCCTTCATCACAGCTTGCTCTGCCCATCAGGACCATATTGCTAGCATTATTCTGGAAATGTGTCTTAGATAATATCTGATTAATGTAGTTCTTTTTTATTGAAGCACAGGGCACTGATTATAATATACAGATTTCCAAACCACCTAGGTAATTATAGGTCTGCCCGGCAAACTTGATGCTTTATCCTTGCCAAAGGAAGTTTCATTATTCCTGTATTATCTTGCACACAGAAAGAATTTCCTGAAGGTGACCTTTTTATAGGTGGTAACCATGGTAACAGATTTCCAGCCGCTAACACTCTGACACTACTGCGCACTGCAAATGTTAGAGGGATGCGACGGATTGATGTTTGGGGTTACCCTCAGGAGACACGGCTGCATAAATACTTACCAATTTGAGAGCAAAATTTAACAGAAATTTAAAACCCCGTTTTCTGTACCCTTGTTAGTCAGAGATTTCTTTTTTTTCTAAAATAAATTCTAAGATCCCCGTTAGTACATACAGAGACTGTCAGGTTAAAAATAAAAGACGGAAGAAAGAAAATGCATTCCTTACATTATTTTTAATAGGACATTCAATGGACCAGGTAGTGAAAGGCAAGCACCCCTTTGGGTCTGTTCTTTGCTTAAAAGTGCTGCTGGAGCCCTGAGGAGCTATGAAGGTTGAGTCTGCTCATCCACAGGCTTGGTGGGGTAATTTTAAGAAACTGTGGCTTCAGCACTTAATTCCAGAAGAACTGGGAAACTTTCTAGGGAAACAGGAGGGTTCAAAGGCAGATCTACAGATCCAAAGGCAATGCAAGAACACATCAGAAAGGAGAGTCATGACAAAATTTCTGTCTCTCTTGATCCATAAGAGAGGAGTACACATTAACAGGGAGATGGTCAGTCTCGAACCCCCTTTAAAGGGGTGGACTTGAGTGGCTTATTTCTTAAAATGGAAACTAATTCTAATATGCAAGTTCATTTCTACCTCTATTTTATAAGAAATTCCCCATTTCTTTTGTAGAAAAAAAATTCACTAATAATGCAAAGTTTCAACCTTCTCTTAATAACTCCATTGTTTCTCAATTTCTAATACTTCTGTCTCTCATTTGGGTGCGATTTACTCTAAACTCTATTTTAATTAACATATTCACCTACATATTTTCAGCAGTTCTGGCCTCAAAAAATTACTGTGTAATTTATAAATCAAAAACTTGCTGTCATCTAAACATTGATTATATGGGACTGGACCTTGTCCCCACTCTCTCTCTCATACTCTATCTCTCACACAGAACTTGTCCAAGATATGGTTTACAAAACTGGAACCATCGAGAAAACCCTCTGAAATGAAGAAAAACACAAAAATAAATGTGCACATGCTACTTTGTGAAACGTTGCCTTACAGGCAATATGGCTTAATGTAAGATAGCTTTTATTAATTTTTTAATTATCTCAGAAGTAGGAAAGAAGAAACCACACTGTTGGCACCAGCATGGCATAAAAAATATCATCTAAAGAAACAAACAAAACCCAATAAAATTAATAAAATTCTACTAAATTTAAGAAAGACAAGAAAATGTAGATGGTCAGTCAGTGGCATGGTAGATCCAGGAGACATCATAGGGACAACAAGGAATGCAGCTGACAATGTTGCCACTGAAACTTGTTATCTCAGGCATGCCAGACCTACTCATAAGAAAATATAAACTATACCCCCCATTTAGTCAATATGAAAGATTATCTGATGCTTCCCTGTAACAATTACGAAAATTTAGCTTATAATTCTGGTTTTATGTTTTGTTTGTTTGGTTGGTTTTTGTTTTTGTTTTTGTAAGAGCTTAGATCTAGTTTTAACACATCATTAAATAAACCAGCAAAATGCATAGTGGCACGTGTACTGAAAGTAGCCTAGAAAAAAGAAAAACATGAGATTCATTTCAAAATGCAGATGAGGGCCGGGCGTGGTGGCGCACGCCTTTAATCCCAGCACTCGGGAGGCAGAGGCAGGTGGATTTCTGAGTTC
>NC_034605.1:29321021-29376385 GCF_900095145.1 Mus pahari | reverse complement strand
TGAGTTCCAGGACAGCCAGGGCTACACAGAGAAACCCTGTCTCGAAAAACAAACAAACAAACAAACAAAAAAAACAAAAAAAAAGAAAAAGAAAAAGAAAAAGAAAAAAATAAATAAATAAAAAATGCAGATGAGGAACTGTTGTGTCTTTCCTGGAGAGTGAAGGTCATAAAATGATGGCTTCAATTTCTTAATGTTATAATGAGCTTACAGATGTATTTGATTATTATTTGTAAACATAAACTTTTCAGTTTTTTAATACAAACTGTGGCCCACAGATTTTTCCAAACCTATTGGCTGACTCCAGTCAAACCAGCATGTACAGTATCAAGGACAAGGAATTTGTTTAATAAGACAAACAAATTTTGTTTAATAAGAAATTCCACTTGTCAAATATGCCTCAAATGTGACATAGGAAATCAGAATTCAAGATGTATAATTGTCTTAAATAAATTCAATACGCTTAATATGGCTTTACATGACAACAATGTACATTTCAATAAAATCAGACCCCAGNACATACATATTGAAAATAATAAATATGTAATTTCTGATGATGTATCATTTTACAAAATAGAACCAAGACTTATATGTTCTTTGATAATATTCTTATTGAGACAGCGTTATACATATTTATCCAATGATTAAATACACTTAAGAATATACAAATAAAGTATATAAAATTCAGGAAAAATGAACTAAAATAATCTAGACTGCTGTGAAGTCGTAGTAATCATTTGGAGATCCTCCAGAGGCACAACTGTGTTGAATTTAAAGTGGTTATTCCACTGGTTTTTAGAGAAATTGTACACATATGTGCTCATAAAAATAATGTTTACACTTTTCACAAAAATATGGTGACACACGTTCCCTCTCAAAATTATATGTGCAATCTTCTGTATTTGTGAGCATAGTCTTGCTCCATCTACTCTTGCTACGTTTATATCTGTATCAAAAGTTTTCAATTTCCCTGTTAATAAATGTTTAAAATATTTGTAAGTTTTTCTTTTTTCTCTTTTTGTGAGTCATCCTGCAACTCTCAAAAGATAACTTTTCAGAGTGCCAGAGCCAGAGGGGATAGAGGACACCAAGAAAGTAAGACCACGCTTCCCACAATGATGACAATGGACTTAACCTCTGAACTGTAAGCCAGCCCCAATTAAAGATTTCCTTCATAAGAATTACTTTGGCCATAGTGTTTCTTCATAGCCAAGATACAGAAAATTAGACCCTACAAACTAAATGCTTATCTCTCTATGGAACACATATACCATATATTTCCTTTCCAATACTCAGGGACTGTTGTAGAAGAGAGGGCTGAAAGATGTAAGAAGCAGGGGCCACCAGTAGCTACAAGGATACAGCATCTTCCTGATACAGCAGAGAAGCCGCACACACGAACTCCCAGTGGTTGTGACAGTATGTATAAGACCTGTGAAAATGAAGCCAGACCAAATCCCAGCATGGAGAGTAGAGGGCACACAATACAACCTCTGGCCTTTGAAGATATAGGAAACATGATAAGTGCCGAGAGAGGGAAAGAGTTTTTCTCTAAGAGTGTAGCCTCTGGTAACATGGCCATGCTTCAGTGGAAGACCATACATTCAAGAATATTTAGGCAGCAGAAATTGGTTTTGATGGAGGCAGGGGGGAAAGACACAATATTGGGCAGATGGGGAAGGGAGATGGAAGAGTTGGTGAGGAGAGAGTTGATAGGAGACAAACACATTGTCCAAAATTCTCAAATAACTAATAAGAAAAGTGAACGTGCAAAATAACAACACATTTGGGTCAGCCAGTAGCTAAGAAGAGAGTAAATGTTAGAAGGCAGTATTTCAGTGACTCAAAAATCACCAGAAGGTTGCATAGCTTTAAAACTGAATATGTCCCCAAAGGAAGTTAATAGGTGATGCCCACATTAAGCAATTCTGCAGTTTTATTCGGCTTTTCCTCTGAATACTGTGTAGTCTTATTTGAAATCACAGTTCAATTAAAAAGGTCAGAGTTCAGTTCCTAGCATCCACATCAGGTGACTCAACTGCCTGGAATTTCAGCTCCAGCGGATCTGATACCCTCTTCTGCTCGCAGCAGACACCTACATTGACATACATGGACACACATGGGCACAGTATATGCACATGCATGCACATGCCTGCTCACGTGCCCACATACACATATACACACTCACACTCACAATTATAAATAAAATAAATGTTTTTATTTTAAAATGCATTTTATTATTTTACATGTATGGATGTTTGGTTTCCTTGTATGTCTGCCCAACACATGTGCGTGTGTCAGTTGCCTTCAGAGGCCAGAAGAAGGGATGAGGTCCCCTTGGACACATAGAACTGGTGTTTCATGTAGCAATAAGTTGCTATGTGGATTCTGTGCATTGAACTCAGTCCCTGGGAGACCATCAAGTGCTCTCTACCACTGAGTCTTCTCTCCAGGCCCAAAATAAGTACTTTTAAAGGACCTTGAAAATAATGTTTTATCCTTTCTCCTACTTGCTGAAATGGAATATTTCAAACACCTGCACAGAGAGAATCTTGTTTTATGTTTGAGGCCAGGTGGAAGGCTTCTCAAAGCACCGAATGCTGTCTCATTATGTAACTGCACAAACTCTACTCATCTTTTGGTCTGTCATTATCTGTTGTTACATCCCTTCTAACACCTCAGTGAGAAACATTTATCTGGGCCCATTTGCCTTCTCATAGGGGTGTTTTAAAAGAAAAGGGCTTCTTAGCTAGGCCTAAGTAAATTCAGCACCCTGTCTTCAGTCCCTGCTCACTACCCTCTCTAGCAAAGCACATTAGCTTATTATTTCTCACAAAAGCTGTGAGCACTTAACGGAGCTGCCTAGTGTCAGTCAAGCCTCACCCTTGCATCTTGACTTAGTGGGTCTAAGAGTTACCATAGTTACTAATTAACCCTCAGTCCTGAATGCATTAGGCTCTGTAGCGCAGAGACTGTTTACGTTATATAAAATGCCTTTGTTCTAAATAAATTAACAGGGTATGCTAAACGTGTTAAATCTTGTTGTAAAATAACATTAGCTCATACCTCTCAAGGTCCATTATTGAAAATTTTTTTTAATCTAAGTGTGTGAATTAACACAGTTTTCACATCCACCTTCGACTACCTCAGCCCGTAACAGACAAACCATGGCTTCCTGCCTGCTTGCTTTTGCAACATGTCACATTATTATACTTATAAAAAAGAATCTACTTTTTCCAAATCCAAAGGCATATTCCTACACAATCAGATAACCAAGCACTTACAGCGAAATATATTTAAATGTAAGTCATGTTCGCTAAATTGTTTTCTGAGATAATTTCAAAATATACTTAAAAGTCATATGATGCTATTTTCTTCTATAAAATGAACTGCTCCTTCTAATTATATAATATTTAGAGACAACATTAAGAAATCAATAAACTGTCTTTTGTAATTTTCATATAATTAAGCTTTCATAGTTAATCATTTTTGAAGTATAAGATTAATGGGTATTTTGAATTTTATGTGGTTAAGCATTTTAAATGTTCATATCAACAGTACAAAAATGATTGCAAAAAATGAAAAGAATTTGGATATCTCTGATTTGGATGGATTATTTCATTTTGCAGATTAAACCGTCTCAATAATCAACACACAACTGAATGAGAAGGAAATAATTAATTTTATAATGATCTTCACCTATGCTGCTATTCAGTTTGGTTGATAAGCTATCCAAATAATCACATTTTATATTGTGGATATTTTATAAATCAAAAAGAATCAATTGTTTCTAATACATCTTACAAAACACATTTCATATCTATCTCTGAGTAGTCTAAGGTTCACATATGAAACACTGGGACAAATGAGGAGATCCATTTAGTAAACACCCAGGCATGTCTCACACTAATGCAGGGACCACAAAACCTCAGGGTCACCTCAATCATTGTCTTTCCCATTACACTGTGATCCTTATTGCAGAGTTTCATCTGCCCATTAAAGCCAGAAATAAAAAATCATTTCTTATATTTAATCACTACTCACAGCTTGCTACATATATACACACATACACACAAACACAAACACACACCTCACAAATGTCTTAAAGCTTTTTTCTTGAAGTTCTCTTCATTTTTTACTCCAACAGTCTTAGCTTAGTCTCTCTTTCCTTCCCTGTCTTTCCTCTTCTCTCCCTCTCATGATTTTCTCAGAACATAGCTTAATTTTCCCTCCACATTTATCTTCTGTGAGCTCACACTCCATGTTCTATTTGCTCCCATTCTAAACTAGAATTGTATGCATTTTTTCCATTCCTGTGACTAAGACTCTTGCATTCATTAATTCACTCACTATTGCTATTTACCTGGTATATTCATGCTGTATATATATATATATATATATATATATATATATATATATCTGCTGAAAACACAAGAAATATGACTATATACAAACATATATAGACACACACACACACACACACACACACACACACACACACACACTTGCCCTCTTGGGAAAAGGAAATTCCCTCTCTGCCCAACCTCACTGTGCTACAACACATTATATTATTCAGGATCACATTGCCTCAGGCTCCCAACCCCCAACCACACCTAAGAGAAAGTAAGGGGTTAATAAGTTTTGAAGATAATGCAAAAAGTCAACATATGTAATTAAATAATAAAGTCCTACATGAAAATATAAATGATAACAAGCAATGTCATGGATTAGAAGATAAAGAAAAGGGGGAACATTGTCCCACCAAAGAAGACATTTCTCAAAACAGAGAATACCAGATGATCACGAGAGAGACTTGGAAGAAACTCTGGTCCACAGGATGAAGACTAAATGCTATGGTGAAACATTTACCAAAGGGTCCCAACTCTCTGCCACCCATATCTACTCTACCCTACTGCCCTAGCCACTCAGAGAGGAGCCACGCCCTTTTTTTTTTTAATTTTCTTTATTTACATTTCAAATGCTATCCCGAAAGTTCCCTATACCCCCCCCCTGCTCCCCTACCCACCCACTCCCCCTACTTGGCCCAGGCCTTCCCTTGTGCTGGGTCATATAAAGTTTGCAAGACCAAGGGGCCTCTATTCCCAGTGATGGCCGATTAGGCCATCTTCTGCTACATATGCAGCTAGAGACACAAAGGAGCCACACTCTTATTTATACTGCATCTGTGGTCCTTCCTGGCCTTGCCTCTTTGCATGGACAATACAGCACTTTATGCTCAGCTCCTCGTCCACTGTAAACCCAAAGATGACCTATGTCCTCCAAGATTCTCTCTAATGAAGACTTCTTTGGTCACTTTCTGTTCCACAAACACATGCAAGTGGTATTTACTTCACTCCTTCTATATCCTCATGTTCTCAGAATTACAAACTAAATTGTGAAACACAAAACGTAAATCAGAATTAATGATGCTGTGGGGAGACAGTATTTATACATGATGGTGGGAGCTAGCATTGGTGCAACACCATAGGTAACAATTAGTGATGGCTCACAAAAAAAAAATCATTAATTTAAAATATTATCTGTGTAGATTCAAATATATATTCAAATTCAAACTTACATAATATATGGAAGAATATTAAGTTCTTACTAGTAGCACTGAAAATCAGAACCATTCCAAATAATTATTTATGAAGAAAACTTACATAATAATGGAAAATGAGGAAGCCAGAAAATACTTAATTGTATGGAGAAAATGCCAGGTTTTTTTTTATATTGTTACCACAGCAGAATATAAAAAAAAACAAGAATTCTCCTTTAGATATTAAAATATGCATATTAAGAAAGACAAGGAAGCTGTGTCAAAATACCACCATTGTTATCTCTAAAGAACAAGATAATAGATACATAATATTATTTTCTATGGCTATAATTTTTAGTAACTAGGCATTTGATTAATAAAAGATTTTACAGTAAGTATATCTTAAATATATCTGTCCGATTAGCAGGCAGTTTACGTAAACCAATCCACCCACTCGTCTCCATCATTGGAAAGGTCACAGAAACAGTTTGTGGAGACATAGACTACCTAAGCCTTATTTCCTTCCCAGATCATTGCCACAAATGGTACAAGGATGCTCAATCCTGGATTATAGCCCAGAGGAAAAAAATCTGTACTTAGGACCCTTTCAGAATTAGACACTTAGTAAGAGAAGTGGGGGCTCTCCTAAGAGCAAGCACAATGCAGAGCCTCTGGGAGCTTGATCCACCAAGCAGTGCTGTGATAACTGCTAATGACCTTCAAAAGCTAAGATACTCATTCCATCCAGGTCACCCTGACATTTTACTTATTACTGAAAAAAAGCCATTTGCAAAGAGTCACAGGAAAACCACACAAAACTGATGAATTCTATCTGAAGTGGATTTTTCTTTACCCATGTGCATTCTCTCCTCTCTCTCTCTCTCTCTCTCTCTCTCTCTCTCTCTCTCTCTCTCTCTCTCTCTGTCTCTCTCACTACTTGCAGGGACATTGTGAGATACAGGTTGGATACCCAATGTCCATTGACTGTGGATCTTTTGTAAGAAATATCGCCATCATTGACCTAAAAAATAAGGACAATAGTCCTTCTCCATACCCTACTGATGAAAGAATTATATAAATTACTGAATTATAAAAATGGGGAAAAAAAGTAAGTGAAATTTGTTCTGTCTTCTTGTGCATTGACTTCACTGAAAACCAGGTTACAGTCACTACGATGGACTACCAGTAAGGTGACAGTGTCTCTGAGACACACAACATCCTATAGAAACACCCAAACGTCATTTTCAAAGAGTTGAACTTTAGTTATGTGGACACAAAGGACCCTGCAGTTCTGCCCTATAAAGACAGTGCTTTGAGGAAAACTGTTCTCTCTTTCCTTGAGATTGTCCGTAACTTTATGAGTTCCTGGCAGGAAGGTGCCAGCAACACCCCCAAATCTTGTGGCCAAAAAGCAACAAGAACACTACCACCGCCATCACCACCACCCACAGCAACAACAACATCACGTGACTTGAAGAAAATCCATCACCTTATATCACTTTCCTCCTTAGCATTCCTGCATGCCTTCCTCTAGCCCCTGCCATGTATACTCCCTTAAATCTCACCCATCCCCCACCAACTCTCATATATACATGTGTGTATGTGTGCATGTGTGTGTGTGTATGCATGTGTGTGTGTGAGAGAGAGAGAAAGAGGTGGGGGGACAAAGTGGACAGCCCTGGAACCATAAACACACAAACAACAGAACCACATGCAACAGATTGTATTCATATATTTGAGCATTAGTCTCTAATTATTTCACAGGCTGAGCAAGTTTTAAGCAGAATTCTTTAGTCATCCTTACCAAGAAGCCAACTACTACTGCCCCCAGTCTGGCTGTCAAGAAGCAAATTACTACTGCCTGGCTGTCTGTGAAGAATCTGAGCACCTTATCATTTAAACGCTGTTGAAAGGGCTTAGGAAAGCCCCTTAAGACATTGCTCTGTTGTGGAGCATCACTTCTGCAGGCCCAGCACTGACCTTGCAGTGTGTGAGCCCAAACATTCACACAGTTCTTCCCTGGCTACAGTCAACAAATCGAATGAAGCTTCAACCTGATTTTCAAACTCTAGTGGTCAGATTCCAGATTAACGCTCCAGTTCCATGAAAGCAGATAGGACCCTGGGGGTAGAACTTGGCTCATTTCCCCCTGCCTGCTCGGCCCCTTAAGATACTGGCCCAGAGCTTTGGTGAAGCTAAAATGAATACTATTGCTGTGTCCTTGATCTCCCAGGAAAGGAGCACAGGGACACAGTGAGAAACAACACAGAATCATACTCAGAACCAGAGGTTACATGGGCTTGCTGTGTGGCTTAAGGCTATTCAATCACCTTCTCTGTAATTTTTTTATCCCTAGATATGAAAGAGAGGCTGAAGCTCATTGCTTTTCAAACTCAATAGGAAACAGTGTCTAATCGCACATCCCATTTCATGAGGCCCTTTGAGGTCTTTCACACAACAAATCTCTGCTAAACGCAATGTGTTACAAAGAGCAATAGGCAGCCTGGCGGCCTGCTGGGAAGGTGCATAAGGGAAGTGTGTGCTTTTCTTTTTGTGTGTGTGAATGCTCTATGAACTGAGGCTTTTAAAGAGAGACAAGGGTCATACTTTGGTCATGAGAGAAACCGGAAGGCAATGGGTTCAATTTCCCTAATTACAAGCAGTACATCAACAGAACCACAGGTACTAAAGAAGAGCAAAGGGAAGCAACCCGATCAGTCCCCAGAGTCCCAGAATCCCTTACATGGCACCAGAGTTTTTCATAGGGTTTGAGCTTTAGGGAGCATTATGATTGAAAAAAAAAAATATATATATATAAATGGTTCTCTGTGGGCAAAAGTCACCTTCTTTACTAACGACACATACACACGAGTTAGATTTCTTCCTCTATATATACTGCCTCTCACAATCCCTCCTAGCGATCTGTGCATGACTATAAATACGTGTTCAGTAGCATAGGCTTGCATGGACTTTCCTAACAAATGTCAGCCATTTATCTTCCAGGTGCCATGACAGACATTACTAAATTTTCAAGCGAAAGTATGATCAGCCAACAATCACAGGTCCAGGAAAGTGCCAAGGTGAAACCCATGTTCCACTCCTTCTGCAGCTCAGGTGGTACTGGGTTTTGAGTTGGAAGACCTGAGTTCTCCTGCTGACTACTCCCCTATGTTTCAGAATTTCCTGAAGTGGGTGGGTGTTAAGTAGATAAATGCTAGCTGTGGTGACATGTGATTCTGATATATAAGGATGTGGTCCAGGTCACTATTTTAGTCTTTTTTTTCTGTTGCTGTAAACCCATCAGTCACCAACTCTTCCCTGGGGATGGGGAGAATATATATTTTGGCTTATAGTTCCAGAGAGTCCATCTTGTCAGGGATAAAATGGCAGCAGGAGCAGGAAGCAGGCTGATCTAATTGCATCCACACAGGAAACACAGAACAGAGATGAGACCAAATGACAAGAGCCCAATCCTGGGAAGTCCTCCTTCTTGAAGATTCCACCTCCTAGAGGTTCTAGTTTTCCCAACAGTACCATCAACAGGAAACATAGGGCTCAAACAATGGCCTATGGTGGAAGACAGCACATTCAAACAATGATAGTGCCTCTATCTGAAAATCTACCAACACAATAGTAGATATGTGAAATATTTCACAACCGAAGATTCCGGTTTTTAACCTCAGACCAATGCTATTTTCAGACCTTTACAGGTAGTTGACATACTGGGACCTCTGATTATTTCTTACTTCATTCAAATGAGTTTTCCATTTTCATTCTGATAAAATAGAAATAGGTACACTTTCATTTTTATACTTTGTTCTCTTTTTCTTACTTTGTTAAATCTACTTTGATATGCTGTCTTACTCCAGTCAGAATGGCCAAGATTAATAAAACAAATGACAGCACATGCTGGTAAGGAAGTTCTGTCTCAAAACTAACAAGGTTAACTGTGTCTAAGGAAGGAGAATCAAGATGGATCTCTAGCTCCAAACACGTGTATACATGCATGTGTATGCACCTGCACAGACTTTTACACCTACATGAATGTGCATACACACGTTCCCACACAGAGACACACACAGACACACACAGACACACACACACACACACACACACACACACACACACACACGCACAATCACAGAGAAATGCATAATGACCACTGACCACCATTATAGCTAAAAGGTGTTAAGTCTAACATTGCACTACCTGACTCTGTACACCTGGTCCAGGATGCTATGCTAAATGTTCCATTTGGCCCTCAGAACAACACACTGACAAATCCAATTTTACTGAGGAAGAAAACGGACTTAGCATTGTTTGAACTAACTGTACAAAATTAAACACAAGCCTTCCTCAGCACCTTTTGTTTTCTCAAGTCCTACTCTCTGATCTGTTTGTCAGGTAGGGACTGCTCAGTGACATCTACTCCTGGGGCAGGACAGGGGAGCAGAGTTCAGGCCTTCTTGCCATTCCAACTCATGAATTAATCAGAACTAGTGGCCAGACACAGCGTCGGTACAAACCTGGAGACTTGGATGAAAATATTGTTTCCAGAGATCTTGTTAGTGTATGACAGGAGAAGGGGTGAAGCTCCCAGACAGCAAAATGAAGGCTAGAGGAATGAGGGAGAGGAGCATCCTTCCTGCAGGGATGGACACACATCACAGACTTGTTGCCATTTAAAGCTGAATCACCAGGTATGGTGAGATGTCAGGTCTAATGAGTTGAATTTGATGTCCAGATTCCAGAGTAGAAAGAAGCAAACACCTGAAAGCTGTCATATGAGATTTCTACAATACTGTTGAACACAATCATTGGGACATCCATAAAGATAAATGGGACAGTGTCTCTCTCTCTCTCTCTCTCTCTCTCTCTCTCTCTCTCTCTNTCTCCCTCTCCCTCTCCCCCCTCTCTCTCACACACACAAATACAATAAACTAATTAATAGTTTCTTAAAGCTTTTAAAACATTAAAACAAAGGGCAGTTTTTTCTTCCTCTCTCTCAGTCTTTGTCACTGTCTTGCTACGTATTTCTTCTTGCCTTCATCCCATCTTTCTCCCTCTTTCACACTCTCTCCTCTCCTTTCATTTCTCTTCTTCTCTTTCTCCTGTCTCCTCTCTTCTCTTCTCCCCTTCCCCCTCTTCTCTTCCTCCTCCCTTCTCTTCCAGTACCATTTGTGGTGTTTCTCCTTGACAGACCCAGCTGAAGGAACTCTCAGAGAGGAAACTTGATGATCACCAGAAATGATGCTCTCTAGGGACGAGCACAGTGGAGGATGCCACCAGAGACACAAGGGATGCCACCAGAGACACAAGGGCACATTTGTACCCTAAAGCTCAAGGAGACCTGCTCTTCCTTTATACTGAGTCTGATGTCATAGTTGGAGACCTGAAAAAAAAAATGAGACTATTCAAATACATAATCATTATGCTATTTTGGGCCTTTAAAATCACCATATTCTCCTGTTCACACAGTCTCTCTCCCTTTCGATAGATTCTAGCGTTAACCAGAGCTGACAGGTTAGGATTACTTCACAAAGACCCTGTTTAGAGCCGAAAGAAATGAGAAATGCCATGAAAATCTCCGACTACAATTTCCAAGCTGTGTTCCTTCCAGTGCTGCTTCCCATGGTCACCAGGCTGTGTCCTTTATCTCACTGCTACCCATGGTGACAAGGCTGAGTTTTTGCTATTCCTGCTCTCTCTAGTCACCAGCTGTGTCCCCCCTATTACTGACATCTTTTGTCTTCATATGTTCCATACAGATAGGGTAAAGTCTTCCATTCTTCAAATTTCACGAATTTCTGAAATCTAAGTGTCCAAAAGTATTGTTGGACATAGTGATACAATACAATCATAGCTGAGCAGCAAAGGCTATGAGGGTAAGGACTTACAGAAAATGGGCTGTTGAAGGCTGGAATGAGGGATAAACTGTGTGATAAGCAGACAAAATGAGTGGTATTCATCAATATGGACATGATCAAATATGAATCTCTTAATTAGGTGAGAGACAAAAATCAGAATAAAAGACATGCTTTGAAAAACCATTCTTCCAGGAGTTAATTAATAGCAGTGTTTCCCTTTACAGGAGAATAAAATCTAGTTTGAATTTGTGTTTACTTTTAGCTCCATAGTTTTTTACATGTCAAGTTCACAAAAGCAATCAATCAGTCCCAGGGTAGGAATCAATTAAACAGTGTGTTTCTAGAATATTCTCAACAGTGATGATAAGGAAAAACAATGACACTTTATTTGAGCATAGGAGAGTTCTTTAATCTTGAGAGTGGTTCCAAGGTAACTGTTCACTGGTAAGTGGGAAACACAGTGCATGAAGCAACAGAACTGTAAACAAAGGGAGGTGAGCCACTATTTGTGGTATTACTTACCTCATTAGTCTAACACCTTCAGGGAAAGACTAAGAGCCTGGTATTAAATTACACATGCCAATGTGGGTGTTTTCTATGATCCATTAGGCTTTCTTCAATAGAAAATTAATTATGTTGCCATTCCATAATTCTCTCCTGAAACATTTACACAGGTGTCAAGGATGCCTTTGACACAATTCAAACCCCATAATGCCTTTAAATAAAACACGTTAAAATGTGGCTTGCAATCAGGAGAATCACTGTGGATCAAGATGCGTATAAATAGGAACAGCGGTTTTTAAGAAACTAAATATTAAGTCTACTTCGGAAAAGCAGTTGTACAGCTTTGTCAAGCTCAGGTCATTGCTGCCTTCACGCTCTGGGTGTAGATTCACCTGTAGATGTTGAGATGTTTTCAAAGAGATTTCTGAGAGAAAAGTGAGACTTGTCCACTCTGTGATCCTATTCAAAAGTCTTCAGTGATGTGATTAAGTGTTCTTCATCTCATGCTCATATATGATAGTTTTTACTATGGTTCTCTGAGGATAACATAAAGTTTCTGAGACAGGGTCTCATATATCCCAGTTTGGCCTCAAATTTATGTTAGCTGAGGGTGAGTTTTACTTTTTGGCCCTTCCTCCTCCTCTTCTTCCTCCTCTTTCTTCTCCTCCTCCTCCTCCTGAATGCCCTGATTGGAGACATGAGCCACTATATCTAGTTTATGTAGTGTTAGGATTTAAACCCAGGGTTTTGTTTGTGCTACACAAACATACTACCAACCAGCTTTGAATATATCAATAATTAATATTTGAATTGCCATACAAAAATCCCATGTCATTCCTTTCAGATTTATCATCAGATCTAAATCCCTGGATGCTTCTCCATTAAAGAAGAGAATTCTCAGCAGCTTGCTAACTCCTGTGTCAAATTTAAATTTGAAATGCTGTTATTTTCTAGTTGCAATTTCTCTGGCACGTTGCCCCAACTGCACTGTGGGAGCCTCCATGAGTCTTGGCAGGTTTCCACGTGCTTTGAAGGAGAGCTTAAACTTTCCTTTTAAAAAAAAAAAATGTATCTTTTTCTTTCTACCTTTCCCAAAGTGGTGACAGGAAGAGGGCCACTCAGTAAAGAGCAGAGAACACAGCGCCAGCTTGCACTATGTGTCCATGGAGTGAGCTTTCAGGATGCTGATGCTTGAGAATTCAAAGAAACCCGGAAAATCACCAAGAAGATAGAGACTGTCTGGACCCAGAAAATAACAAAGATCCCCCTGCCTCTACGGCCTGAGTCTGTCTCCCCTGCCTCTACGGCCTGAGTCTGTCGAAACTTTCAAAAGTCTTTCAGATATTAATATAGGAGAAAAGCAGTCACCGACTGGCAACTGATGAGATAGCCCTTCCCCCAAACACAAGAAACTTGATTATACATTCAAAGGCCTGAAGATACCAATGCCATGCATCATGATCTATTGTCCCATTCTGCAGGAAGCTGAGGTTCTAAGAGGCCGATGTCTGTCAAAGAGTCAACGGGATTGTACCAGAAAGGACAGAATACACAAACCCCTGATTTGTTGACCGAACGGCATGAGATCCTGGCAAAATGGAGCTCAGTTAAGAGGAGTCATGGGTGCCAAGCACCTCTGCTTCCTTGTGTCTAGGAGAAACTAGAAGGAAAGAGCCAGTTCTCTCTAGGGACTTATGTGGTGATCCACTGGATTTCCTCTACCAAGATAAGCAAGGGCAAGTCTTTGGGACTTGGAAATCCAGAGGTTTTTCCTGTTACTCGGGAATGAAGAAATGGCTCAGTTGGTGAAGTGCTTGTCTTGCAAGGAGGTTCCAAGTTGGAATCCCACAAAAAACAAATCCAGATGTGCTAGCAGGAGCTTGTAATCTCTGCGTTAGGTCAGGAACATATGGATCCCCTGGAGTCCCTGGCCATACAGTATAGACTAAGCAGCAAACCCAGGCCAATAAAAGTAATGATACCTGAGACTGTCCTCTGAATTTCATGTCTACCTACCTACCCACACACACACACTCACACACACACAGTCACACACTCGCACATGCACACACACTCACACACACATGCACACGCACACACACTCACACACACATTCACACTCACACACACTCACACGCACTCACACACGTGCGCGCGCACACACACGCTCACTCACACACACAGTGCTAATATTACTAAGTTTAAGACTTAGATTCTGTGGTCTTGGTAGCTTAAATTTACCTTAAAAAGTGAACTGGTTCTCTCTGCTTAATTAACTATGTGCATGACTACATTAAGGGTGGAGTGTTACACAAATTTTGTTTTTAATAATTGCTATAGTTTACCCATGCAAATTAAAAGACTTTGTCAATTATGGATTAAGAACAGATTAGATGTCAGCAAACCTTAATCAGAATAGGTGCAGACAGTGACCAAGAATGACTGCTTTTAACACTTGACGGCATTTTTTTTAAAAAATGCATAACATTGAAAATTCTTTTTTCAAAAATTGGCAAAGCATTTAGCGTTCCATTGAAGAGCTCACACCCAGCAAAGACAGGGAAACTTCAGTTGTTTCAGCACCTACAGATTTTGTTCCAAACAAAATTGAAAAGCACTCCAAAAATGAATTTAAAACCCAGAAAGAATTCAAAGAACTTCTTAGTGCCCAAATCAAGGCATGCTGCGCATCTTGACTCTGCATCAGCCTGTCTTCATGATGTCTTCTTGACAGCCACCAGATATTCAGGGAAACGATTCCCATTAAACCCCAGGGAAAGTGTCCAGCATCCCTGCTTCCCTGATCCTGGGTAGGTACAGCGAGGAAGAGGCAATTGAACCTGTGAGGAACTGAGACCATTTCAGATGGTTTTTTGCACCAGTAGTAGACTATGGACAATTTCCCTGCAGACCATGAGAAATGATTTATGAATGACGCCTGCAGAAAGACCAGGGCCGGTCTCCAATTAATCAAATTCCAAAGTGCCTTAATGAAGGGTGGCATTCTGGTCACTAGAAGCTCATTAGCTGATGATAACCCCTCCTTTTCAAATAGCCTTTAAAGATACCATGTAATGAAAATAATCTATCAGCTATGAAGTGATGAGAGCAAGCTTCTAACGAGCGGCAAGCCCAGTGGTGGATGTAATAAATAAAGTCTGCCCTGAATTTGCAGTAATTTGTGAAGGAATTTCAATATGTGTTTATAAAATAAGAAATGACTTCCCTCGAGGAGTTGCTGAAACAAAAGACCTGGTTTCCTAGTGACTTTCCCATCATAATTGATCTTAAAAAGCACTGTTTCACTTTGTATTAAAAAATAGTAATAACTTATTTGAGGCTGGCGAGATAGCTTAGTCAGTAAAGTATTCGTCAATCATGAATGAAGACCTGAGTTCAGATACCCAAACCCACATAAAAAAAGAAATAAATAACCACAATGTCATGCGTCTATAGCCCCAGCGCAGAGCCCAGAGACAGGCTCATTGTCCCTGAGCCCCATTGTCCAGCAGGAATAGCTGAATCAATGAGCTTTAGGTTTTGTGAAAGATTATCTAAAAATAAGATACCTAACTTAAGGTACCTAACTTCTACCCTTATAGATGCAAACATGAGTGTGTGCGCGCACACACACACACACACACACACACACACACACACACACACAAATGCATACACTCCTGAGTTAATAAGTACCATACACCGAGTAAAATATAATTTAATTGTTGAGAACACAGATAAAATTTTGGAATATTGTGCCAGAAAGCTAAGCAATGCCATAATTTAGAAAGGGGAGTTTTAATTTGACAATGAAGTCAGCAAAGGAAGTGACACAGAGAAGCTGGTAACAGATCTACCCATGTAGCCAAAATACAAATGAGAATTGGCCATTCACTTCTTATCTAGTCAGTCAATGCTTAATACTTACAGCATTCTCATTGTCATTTTTGGAACTCCAGAGCCATGAGTTGTTATCATCATCATCTGAAATATCCCAGCGCACACCACTGGAGCCAGTAATAGCAGCGTTCAAAGACTGAAGAAATGAACTAGATCTCAGGCCATTCTTAGGCAATAATCATATCTTTTGTGTTAAATTCTGTTATAATTAAACAATTTCCCACCGGCATCACATCGAGATACTCTGCTCTTTTACACACAGGCTGCCAAAGGCTTATATTAACCATGCAGTACTGAGACAGCTCTGCCCTCCTAATGTCATAGTTACTTTAATATGTCAGATAAGATGAAACCATTATGATAACATTTCATCTCAAACTTCTGCACAGAATTCATAATGTTCTATACATGTTACCTTAACTTCTTCCCATACTCTTTTAGAAAGCTGGGTACAGTTGATGGCATACTAATTCACATCAAATGAAGTGGGAAGTCAGGGCTGCTTGGGGATGATTCTGATATTATCTGCACTATTTCTAAGAAGAAAGGAGTTGGACTAGGGAAATCAAGTTAGAGTTCCACAATTGCAGCTCATGCAGGTCATGCAGATGACCTCAATCCTGGGGACCAGGGTAAGGTTTCCTTATCTCACTTTTGACATCTGCATATATAATAATTCTGTTTTCATAGAGCTTATGTAAGTGGGTCATGCCATCACTTTGTGAAGTGTTACGTTATATTGCCCATTTAACAAAATTTCTTATAGCTAAGTAAAGGTAGTTATAATAAACCATCGTAGTGAATTACTAGTATAAATTACTGCACAGATACATATATGCATATAAAAATGAAGATCAGTATACATAAATGAAAGTACATGAATAAATATTCATGGGCATTTTTGCTTGCTTCTATGCACAGGGTTTCAGAAATTTGGAACTGTTAGAGTTAATAATGAGAATTTGTTATGGATGAAAGAGTGCTGAAGATTAATTGGCCAGAGCAATTTGCTAAGAGAATTGTTTGGGTTGTTTGTTTGTTTGTTTGTTTTTGACAGGGGCTCACTGTCTAGCCTAGGCCAATCTGGAAATGCTGCAAAGCCCAAACTGATATTGAACTTGTGATCCTCCTGTCTTAGCCTTCCAGCTGTTGGGATAACAAATGTCCACCACTGCATCTGGCTACTAGTGAACTTTAAGTAGCTAAATTTCTTGGGTTACACTTGATATGCTGGTTGATGTAGATGGAGAATAGTCTCTTGAAGGTCCCTAGCACATCTAATGGCTAGATTCAAAAGTAATAGTGATGACCAAAATTTGTGATGCCTTACTGAATATACACTATGCTATGATCTAGACAGTATTTAATACTTTACAAGTGATAACATGGTGAACTTACTTCAACCCTATAAAACTAGTGTTTTTTTTTTAATATTCAATATCTAGATGTGGAAACTGAGACAGAGAGGCAAAGTAGCAGGACTAACATTATTAGGGTTAGGGTAGAGGCAGTATGAATTTAGCATCAAGGGCTGTAACTATAGACCCTGCTAAGTTGAGTACCATCAATACTATACTCTGCTTCAATTACCTGCATATGGAAGATTCTCCATTCCAAGCAGACTTACCAGGTAGGCATTGGTGGATCTTGGGAAAATGGTCAAGGTCACTCAGATCTTACCACGGCTTCTGTGAAGCCTGCAGTCATTGTGATAGGAGCTGTGATTTTACCATGGAAGCTGTTTCTGTCATATATGCAGACAAAGTTAGCCTAATGACTAATTTTAAATTTATTACTTTATTACTTCCTTGTTCTCCAATCTACAGATGTTTCTACTGATAATTCATATATACACACGCTGTCAGTGTTGATGATATAGTAGTCATAAAGGAAATCTTTTTCTTCTGGTAGGTACACATTAGATATCAGGAGAATTATAGGACCATGTAAGATAACAATTAGAATCCACTAATCAAAATAAAATCATTGGCGTTCTTGTATGCTTTGATTATTTTTGTCTTTAAGACAGTATCTAGCTGGCCTTGAATTTTTTATGAGGTTTAAGATGGCTCTGAATTCCTGACTTCCCTATTCAATCAATTTATTTACTCAATCATTTACTTTAATTCTTATGTGTAGAAATATCTCATGTGACTCATCATAGGTATTAACAGAAATAAACCTAAATGTAACACCCTCACAAGGCCTGGATTTACCAAGGCTCATCACTTCTATGCAGAAGCCATGCCCATTTTTCTAAATAGCATATGCTTTTATTAAACTGTATGTGGTTCAAATGTTTTAAGCATGGGAGCCCCATCAATAGTGATGTATTAACTAAATTCAGTCCTAGTGTTTTTTTAAAATGATGTATAAAGAAAAACATTAAATCAAGAATTGACCCTTCAGAAACAGGACTTTACAGTACCAGATATAGTAACAGGGTCTGGCCATATTTCTTCCTCAGCATGGGACTTCTTGTCATTCACAATCCCACGTGGCATTTGCACCATAAATTGCTCTTCTTGAAAAGTAATAATGTAGAAAACAAACACAATTTCATTTTGACCTAAAATCTATTGGGGACTTTCAAAGGGTTAGATGCTGTAGCCTGCAGTAGACAAGATAAGAAATTCCTCAATAATGATGCTCTCAAAACACTGCTTCCTTGTTCATTGGGATCATATCTAAGAGCATCTAAAATCATCACAGAAAATTTTTCTAACACACACAGGCAGATACACACAGATGACCTCCTTCTTTTAATTTTTTAAACAAATGCAATAATTAGAAACCTTATCGTGTCTAGTTACTCTTTCTTCTCGTGATAATGACAAGAGAAAGGCTGGGCTGTAATAGCAGTGCCTCTATCAAGTCCTTCCCTGAACACCCAAAGACCCTTGCTGAGTGATTCATCTCCCCTAAATCAGCCTCTTGCTGATTCTTATGTGTGACATGCACAATGCTAAAAGGATTAAATTTGACAATGCGAAATTGCTGATTTACTCATTAATTCACAGTAGGCATTTGGTAAATATATGGTTTGTTCTTAAAAATCCCCTTTACCTATGCATAAATATTACCCACACTTGAATATTGACACTAAATATATTCCCTTTCTTGATTCAGAAGGATAAAACCATGCATTTTTGCAATGCCTATTATATACTGTAATCCTTCCTTAACTATATAGACTTGAAATAGAAAGCTCTTTTTTTAACATGAACATGAAAGGCTCTGGGAGAAATAATCATTCCTACTGAACCCAGAGCTCATTGGAAGCCTTGAGATTCATTTGTAATCACTGAGGCTGTTTCTATTTTATTGTAAAAAGGAAGAAATAAGATTTAAAAAAATGGAGAAGATGGAGGTGAGCAAATAGGCAAAGAAAGCAGAGAGGGAACAGATATTCACAGAAGAAAATGCTAAGAAGAGCAGATTATTTGAGGTTACTTCATCTTTTAAACAAAAAGGATACTGTTCTTCAGCAATGCTTCAGACAAACCACACATACATACGCGCGCACACACACACACACACACACACACACACACATACATACACATACACACACAAACATGCTTCCTTCACTACACAGGTTCCAAAGCATGTAAGCCAAATAGCACACAATGCACGCTAAATTTATGAATAGCCAGAAGCACAGAGCAAACTCTAGAGAAGAGAGGATGTCAGAAGTCATCTAGGAAAGGCTATATGGCAAGCAAAAAAAATTTTCTGGAGATGGCTCACTGTTTTGCGTGGTCTGGGATGGGTAAGCTCTGAGATTCAGGGTCCTAAGAGAATTCAACTCAGGATTGCTTCTTGCTGCTGATAGGCCTTGCCCATCACTATTACATAGCCTAATCATTCCTGGTCATGAGCCCACCCTATTGAGCAGATTTTCTGCAGATCAACAGGAAGATGCACTCTCATGTAGTAACGCTATGTGAACAAACTGATGATTTCATAACTCTTGATAATGATTTTACAGAATTTATGCATTTATACAAGTAATTTCAAGCCCTCTACGGAATAAAAGCTGCAAATAGAGCTCTGTAAACCTTCATGTGTCATAGGCTAATTGCACTAGGAAAAGAAAGAAGACTTGAAACAAATTTATGGTCCAGGAAAACATTCCTTCTGGGTTAGGTGTGAGACCATTATCTGGTAACTAAAATATTGACTAGTTTATCTATATAAAACCTCAAGATTGAGACACAAGGTAGATAATTTGTCACTTGATAAAACCATGCTAACTTGTGACATAAAACTTATTGCTTTAAACTTATAATGAACTTACAAAGCTTGTAACAGATAATGGATGTTAAGTCAGGTACTATTCTCAATGGAAAGACATATAAACAATTCTACTGTAATTCTTTAAGCCATCCATCTATGACATGGATTAATGCCTTAATCTTACTATCAACTCATGGAATGTAAAAATAATTAGAAAATCATGTGACCAATTACCCCAAGAAAGTATAAAAACTAAAAACCACAATAAACCAACAGTGCAGCTTTCTTCAGCTTCGTACAGAGTGAGTCTGTTTTGTCTGTGTATTGAAGCTTTTCTTTCTCTGATTCATCCAGATTATGTGTTTTTTCTGCATGTATGACGTTCTTCTATTTCCTTTTCCTCTGGTTCACAAAGAGTTAATGAACTCCAAGCCTCTTGCCTGGCCAGCAAGAGACCCTTGAGCCAGAGAGAAAAGAGCATAGTAACTAAGTTTTTTTTTTTCTCTAAATGCCCTGCTACTAACAGTAGGAGCTAATTCCCAGCAGCTTTTGGTCCTAGAATAGCAAAGCATTAAAGGAAGAGAAAAATTTACAAATAATAAACAAGGTTAGCTCTAGCAATCATAGCTTTTGTTCCTGCAACCACCCATGCCACCCAATCACTGCCTGCCTGCCGCAGTCTACCCTGTGATTCTAGGCTGGCTACTGACAAGAAAAAAGATGCAGTGGACCTTAGAATCACCCTCAGGAGAAGGCTGTAAACCTAAGTGAAAAAAAGTAACACTGAAGAGATGGCAGATCAAAGCCAGGGCTTCAAAAAGGAACCATGAATGCTCAGGAGCCAGTGGTCTTAAAAGAGACAGGAAAGAGGTGAATTTAGAAATCTTCTAGAGTCTCAGTATAAAGGTTAACAACAGCAACAACAGCAACAACAGCAACAACAGCAACAACAGCAACAACAGCAACAACAGCAAAGAAGGTCTGTAACTGGAATATGATGGGGCAAGAAGGGAAATAGGGGGAGAAAGATGGAGAGGGAGAGAACTTTGTTTCTTTTCGTAAAGAAAGCCACCCACTGAAAACAGAACATTTCTAAGATGTTAAGAGGTAATTTTTTCCTTTTAATTTACTTTTAATTGGGGCACAAAAATATAAAAATCTGGCACTAGTACCACGTAATACTTCAAAACATGTACTCACTGTACAATGTTTAAGTTAAAATGAACATACTTATCTCCTCAAACATACATTTTTTTATGACTCAATCATCAAACACTGCCCTACCCTAAAGATCTAGGAATAGGGTTTTCAAAACATTATTGGGGTAAGAAGTTTAAATTTAGTCCATAATACCCTCTTGAAATGCAGTTCCTTAACTAATGAAGTAGAGCTTACTAACAAATACACACTTGGCAAGGTCCCCGCCCCTGATTGTGGACTCCTGCTATGCAGGAAGATTGAGAATAGGTATAGAGATCATTTGGGTTTCCCAAAGTCCATGAGTTGAAGGCTTCAGTGCCAACTTATAGAACTGTTGAGAAATATGTAGGAGGTAAAGACTGGTAGAAGAAAGTTAAGTCATTTGGGGTATATTCAAAGAGGATATTGGGATCTCTTCTCTCTCTGTCTGTCTCTCTCTGTCTCTGTCTCTCTCCTCTCTCCTTTCCCCTCTCTTACCCCCTCTCTCTCTTTCTCTCTCTCTTCTGCTTTCTGACTCCTAGAGATAAGAAGCTTTGTTCTACTCTATTCGTCCTTCCCTGATGTTCTGCCTTGCTACAAGCTCAGAGTGACATGAATGAGCATCCATGGACTGAAAACACTGAAACCATGAGCTGACATGAACCTTCTTCATTTCAAAAGGGCAAAAGGACCAGCTCAGGTATTATGTCACAGTGGCAGAGAGTTGCCTAGCACAGTGACCATACCAGGAGTACCAAGGTATGATCAATGACACCTACGATGCTGCAAACACAAACAGAATCACTCAGACAATCTAGGAGAGATTCATGGTGGATAATTTGAAGGTGACCAAGCTTCACTCTTAGCCATGATGAGGAGTTAGCTTATTGGATTTGTATGTACCAACTTACTGACAATGTCCTATGCAAGGTGTATTCATGGGTAATCACAAGAGAAAATGGTGGAGAGCAACAAAGACTACTGTGTACTGTTATTGGCTTAGTGTCTCAACTTTTCTCCAAATGGTTAAGGAGCCACTGAAATATTCTGAAACAGAGATAATAAATAAATGTGCACTGGGGAGGTGGCATTTGAAATAAGAAGATAAGCTGAGGAATGAAGTGAAAAATTAAAAGCAATAAAATAATTAAGGAATGAGGAGAGTTGTGATTATGTCTATAACACTGCAACCCCCCAGCGATTACAAGGCTAGGTCCCGTTTAAAATAGCAGCCAATTTACAAGTGTGTGTACTAATAAGAGATGCATTAACTAAACCTTCTGCTTTTCTAGTGTGTGCATGTGTGTGTGTGTGTGTGTGTGTGAGAGAGAGAGAGAGAGAGAGAGAGAGAGAGAGAGAGAGAGAGAGAAATGCATACCGAGAAAAATTAAATTTGTTCATGGAATAAAGTCAGGAGAAATGAAGAACCCATGTGATCAAACTTTTAAAATGCATGTGCTATATTTATGGTGCTTCTACTCCATACTTAACCACACCCTTTGGGAAGGGTTAATTATTTTATATGAATGAAATGGTGTGTATTGATTCACTACAAGTAAAAAAAAAAAATCCAATAAGAATTATTTACCAGCAATAAGCTTAATAGTACCTTATATGTTCCAAGTCAGAAATAAAATAGAAATGAATCTTTCAAGGTTTATTAACAGCCTAACCTCAGGTAACACAGACGCGCCTCATGACAAAAATGATGACAAATTCAAATAGCCTCCCTAATCTCTCTGATCATTTTGAGCAACAATCACAATAAATATACATTGCAAAACCACACCCTGTACATCACACAGCGAAAGAAGAAATTTTTATTGTTTTTAAAACACTATGAGAAAGCAGGAGCAGCAGCCACAATGTTTGTTGAGAAAGGTCAAGGAACTTAATGTTCCCATTGCTCATACCAAGTTCCTGACAGAAGCCACATAAGGGAGAAAAGATTTGCTTTAGCTTGTAATTTCAGGAGCTTCCATGGCAGGAACAGCCTAATGCAGCATCTTACATTATGGCAAATAGGAAACAGAAAAGAACTTCAACATGAAGGAACCAGGGGAATATCAAGCCCCCCCAAAGCACTCCCCTAATGACCCTAGTGAAATAATAGTCCTAAGGATGATAGGACCAGGGGAACACAGAGTTCCCAAGAACATCATCTCAGTAATCCACTTTGTCCAACCAAGATCCTCATTCCACAGTTCTGCTACATTCTATTGGTCTATTTATACTTTAAATCTACACATGGATTAAATCATTGATTAAGTCAGAGTCCTCAAGATCTATCTAATGTCTGGGAAAGCCATCACAAACATCTCCAGAGGTGTACTTTATTAATGTCTTATAGATTTCCCAGCCCAATCCAGATTAGTCATTTTACACAATAAAGGCATTCCCTGTGAAGTTATTTCAGTTGGTTGCTATTAGATATTCTGTTGCAGATAATTAAAGTGTCTTTCATTTCTTGTAACAGCAATTAGCATTTATATTTAAATTGCCCTCTTTAAGTTATTTTAATCTAATAAATCAATAAATGTTTTAGTCACTGGAGCTCCGTTTCAACCAGTAACTGCATGTGACATACAATTACATCGGCCTGGAATTTATTTTCTTTTCATCTCTTCATTCTTAGACATTTAAAATATTAATCATCATTCCACAACAGTCCATCAAAAGACTTTCTTATCAAGGAAAGCCAGTTTATGAGCCCAGCATCAATAAGAGAAGGAACATGATCACCCTTATTGAATAATTTCTAGAAAGTTCAGGAACAGGTTTCCATGGGATTCTGGATCACTATCATCTGATTTAGTATATCTTTTTCAGTGTACATCTTTCCTGAATTGGGCTAAGTCAATTATGCAGTACTTGACTGATTAACACAAGGAGATAAGGAACAGTCTTTAAACAAGTTTTCATGGCCTGGAGAGATGGCTCAGTGGTTAAGAATACTGACTGCTCTTTCAGAGGTCCTGAATTCAATTCCCAGCAACCACATAGAGGCTTACAATCATCTGTAATGGAATTCCATGCACTCTTCTGATGTGTCTGAAGACAGATACAGTGTACTCATATACATAAAAATAAAAAAACAAGTCTTCATATGTAAATAGTTAAGTTAGCTGTCCTTTCAGAACTAAACATGAACTTGTCATCCACATCTATTTTTACTAAACCCACCATTAGTTAACATGATATGATGAATCATTAAAATTATTTTACTCCTACTCTTTAAATCTCTTTCTATTTCCTTTCTTTCTGATGTTGCTCCCATGGTTTTGAAGCTACCAATGACAGCAATTGCCTTTCTCGTTGCTATCTGAAATCCAACTTTCCCATCATACACTGACCAAAAAAAAAGGATAATCTTTACTTAGAAAACAATTTACAATGCTGCAAAAAGTTGTACACACAATCTATTTCCAGAGTCTTCCAATTTGGGGAATTTGTGAGATTCTCGGCAAGGTTCTGAGTAGGAAAAATAGATGGGGGCAAATGATAAAACTGGTCAGGTTGTAAGTCAGGTTAATTTGTACTTGGTATGACTACATCTTGCTGTGATAAATTTAGCAACTGCTCCAATATTAACTTTCTATCTCTCCTGTAATATTGCCACAATGATAATGGCTTAGAAAACACAAATTATATCTCAGATCATAGTTAAGAAGTATTAAGTGGTTCTTGTGGTGGTCTGAATGAGATTGGCTGCCAGACTCTCATATATTTAAATACTTGGTGCCCAGTTGGTAGAATTGTTTGGGAAGGACTAAGAGGTGTAGCCTTATTGGAGGAGGCATGAGTGGGCCTTGAGCCCATGCCATTCCCACTGTGCTTTCTCTCTGCCTAGTGATTGTCTCAAGATGTGATATCCGAGTTACTGCTCCAGTGCCATACTTACATGTATGTATGTATGTATGTAGCCAGAGAGAGAGAGAGAGAGACTATGAAAACAGCACAGTTAACTCTTATCGAAAACTATGCAATACTGTTAAATTACCAGAACGTTCATGATATTCCTCTATTGTAAGCACCTTGTTTGGTGTTTATTTTCCCTTTAATTGAGCAAGATATGGTGGGTCAGAGTGAATGGACTTCCTAATAGGCAGCTAATAGACCCTTCCCTGATGAAAGGGGTGTTGACAGACAACAAGCCCTCCTTTGACAGATATACTGTCCTCTTAGCAGCTTAGCTACTTTGAACACATCTCTGACTCCTTAAGGGAGAACTGTAGGGAGAAATACTTGAGGGATACCAACAGTAACTGTCACTCCAGAAAGCATCATCGAGCTGTGACTATTGCAAAGGGCTTATGATGGTCTTTCCACAGCCACAAAACCTGAAGTACTCTAGGTGATCCTTATTTTGCCCAAGTCAGAGGGGGCACAGTTCCTCTGATAGTCCACAGAAAGTTTAGTGATTGGTGCAGATCATAATTTTTCATTTGCACGAATGACTGTGCCTTTGAGAATACAAACATCTTTATCACATTCCCGCTTCTGGCCATCCTGTTGCTCAGCTTGATAACTTAAGAGTCAGCCACAGAAAAATCTCCTGTCTCACAAGAAGGCTGTCTTGGGTCTTCTGTACTTGTCTAATTTCGATCACTTTCATTAATGGATCATACCAATCTAGTAATAGGAGGTGACAGATGCTGAAAAGAGTGGCAGTCGCAGTGAGAGGGCACCTGAAGGGGTCCAGAGGTACAGAGCCAGCAGGACAGAAGGAAGTAAGAATATGGAAGATAAAGGAGTATTGAGAAGCAGGGCTTTAAAAAGATGGGAATCTATGAAAAAAACAAGGATGAGAAACAGGAGGCTTGGGTTGCTGAAAGGGTTCCAAGAAGTGTCTGAGCCTGACAAACAATTATCTTTGCACCCTAGGTAATAGCAACTGGGATCCCTATTGTCCAAGACTTACCCAATAGCTGTGAGGCTGGCAGTCACTGCTTCTTGCTGTCACTCATTGTTGCCTGAAGCTACAGATTCCAAAAGGTACCAAGTGCTTGAGATGATAGTTGTTATAGCTCAAAACAGTAACCTTCTAACCTAAATACCCAAAGCCATAGGTCTCTGGCTTCTAGGCTCTGAAGCAATAGATTCTTCTCACTTACAGTCTGGATTTGTAAGTCTCCAGGTCACTAGGAACCTGGAACTGCCAATACCAGAGGAATCTCTCCTTATCTGTTCACGATTTCTATTTGGGAAGAACTGAGAGGTCCAAGCTGGCTAACTGGAGTGATCAAGGATCCACTGATGTCCAAGAGAAGAATTCAACTCCTGGGATTTTCTATAATGGAAATTCTCTGTCATTGCTTGATCAGTGTCCAGCTTCAGATCCAGCAACAGTGGGGTCATTTCTCATATCACCTTCCTCAATTTGTATTCTCTTTCTTATAAGGATCCTTATGATGACCAGCCTCACCAAATAGCACAAAATTATCTACTTTATGATAGATTAATCAGAAGCTTTGCTCAGACATTTTTCTAACAACCAGAATGTTGGGGTAGGCTTTTCAAATGTTCATGGGACAAGAATCATCTGTAGTTGTTACTAAAATTATTTTCCTACGAGAGAAGTCAACAATGTTGGTTGTTTTCTCCTACGGTCCCAACAGCAAATCAAAATATGCTTCTACACTTATCCCTGAAGAATCATTGAATGCATTATGTTAACTTACAGTGCATGTATGATAGGGATTAATGATAGGATTGTGGATGACCCCAACACAGGAATATTGGACAGTTCCCTGCCTGCATGGATGATATCTTTCACTTAGCTGTATAGATTGTGATCCCATACCCATCCTATATACTGTAGCCACTCCCTGAGTCTGAGGCTATATGAAATTAGAGCAACACTGCCCACAAAGAGCTTGGAGGAGTGACTTGATGTTCAGGTGAGTGTCCAGTACCCTCCCATCTTTCTTGGATGATATTTTAACAATTCACAAGCCCAATTCTGATGGACTTTTACAAGTAGATGCAGCCGGTCTCATGAAGGTGAGGTGATGGCACTGTTGCTCAAAAGATAGCGCCTTAAAATCTTAGTCTTCTCCACAATATTAAAATTTTTATTAGAGTTATTTCCACTCATCACGTTCAGGAATTTAAAGTACCTGGCACATCCTTACCACCCACAAGGGTAAAGTCTGGTACTGTGAAAACTCACAAAATTTGCAAGCAAATGAATAGAGCTACAGAATATAATTCTAAGTGAGGAAACCCAGAGCCAAAAAGACATACATGGTATGTACTCACTTATAAGTGGATATTAGCCATAAAGTACAGGATAACCTTTCTACAAACCATACATTCAAAGGAGCTAAGTAACAAGGAAAGTCCAATGAGGGAAGTGCTTGAATCTCACTGAGAAGGGGAAAGAAATTAAATGGGGGTGAATGGATGGAAGGGATTGGATGGCAGAGGGTTGAGGATAAGAACATGAGGAAAGTGGGGGAGGATGGAGAGACTGAGAACTAGAAGATAGAACTGAAATATGGGAAGCATCTCTGGGGTAAGCTAGAAACCCAGGACAATGAAAACTCCCAGGAATCTATAAGAATGACCCTAGCTAAGAGTGCTAGCAACAAGGGATATTGAACCTGAAATGGCCACCTCCTGTAACCAGGCAAGAGTTCGAATGGAGGGATGGGGATACCAACTTTCCCACAAAACCTTCAATGCAATGCAAACTTTTCCTGCCTACAAGATGTTCAGGAATAAAAGTGGAGCAGAAATTGAGGGGATGGCCAATCAATGACTGGCCCAACTTGAGACCCATCCCATGCGAGAGAGTCAATCTCTTACACTATTAATTATATTCTATTTGCAGACAGGAGCCTATCATAACTGTCCTCTGAGAGGCTTCACTCAGCAGCTGATGGAAGCAGATGCAGAGACCTACAGACAAACATTAGGCAGACCTCAGAGAATATTGTGGAAGAGGAGATAGGAAAGATTAAAGAAGCCAGGGAGGTCAAGGAAACCTACAGAATCATCTAACCTGGGTCCGTCCATAGGGGCTCACGGAGACTGAACAACCAACCGAATAGCATGTAGAGTCTTGATCTAGGCCCACTACACATATGTAACATATGTGCAGCTTGTTCTTCATGTGGGTCCCCCCAATAACTGGAGTGGGGGTTGTCTATAGCTGCTGCAAGCTTTTGGACCCCTTTCTTTTAACTGGGCTGCCTTGTCTAGCAACAATAGAAGACGTGCCTAGTCTTATTTCAAGTTGCTATGCCAAGGTGAACTGATATCCACGCAAGCCTCCCCTTCCCTGAGGGGAGAGGGCAGGGGAGATGGGGAGAGGGAAGGGAAGAGGGGGGGATCTGGAGGAAAGGAGGAAGGGAGAGCCACAAACAGGAGTAAAGTAAGTTAACTAATTAATGAATGAAAAATAAAGAAAAAGAGAACTCAGTAGAGGAAACTGGCACTGTCAGATCACTTCCCTCAATAACACTTCAGAATTAAAAAGAAAAAGAAAAACATGCATAGACAAGTATGGCTCCTCTAATGTTACTTATTTAAATTTCAGCCGATAGGTTCATTTAAGATCAAGTCCTATCATTAGTTTGTTGTGCTCACTTCTCCATGTTAAATTGCTTTCTTTTTTAACTTGTGGGTATACACATGTGTCTATGTAAGGGTATGCCATGCATATGCATTGTCCAAAAGGACCAGAAGATGTCATTGGATCCCCTAGACCTGAAGTTATAGGTGATTGTGCTGACTCAGGAGCTGGGGACCAAACTCAGGTGTTCCACAAGAGCAGACTCCTTCTCCCACGCCTCCATTTTTACATTATAGTGGGCTGTAATTTCCACATCACAGTGAGGACGCAGGATGGTACCTACTTAGCTTTTCATTCTCATGCTCTGCTGTCATTCATTTGCCAGGTTGTAGTATGAAAAATTTGTCATCAATAATACGACATGTGTACTTGGATCTACATGAGTGATTTTTCTAGCTCAGTAATAAAGAAAAGTGTTGGCCAAGGCAGGCATGATGTTAAGGAAAACAGCTTTCCTTAGAAAATACTGGCAGACAGCAACTTTGTCTAAACTTGCCTACAATTATAATTATGTTTGCTACAGATGTACAATACAAAATCTCTCTTGGCTGTTCCAAGTCAAAGAACAAGATGTATGAAATCCCAAATAGGAAATCGGCACACACAAGAGCCCTGTCCAAGATCATCCACACACAAGCCATCACTGTGAAGCAGCCCTTCTCTCGTGGAGAAATCAGTGTAGATGCAGGATAGTATTCTCTCTCTTCTCCTATCAGACACAGGATGCTTGATGTTTCTGGGGTGGGGCATTATTGTCTTCTGAATTTGCTTCTCACTGGAAACTCCAGAGAAGATCCCTTGGCTACAATGATGACCTTTGGTCCCCAGAGGTTAAAAAAAAAAAAATGCTTGGCTCAGCTCTTCAGTGGTCAACCCCAAACTCTTGGCATTGAGATTTCTTTGTCCTCCACATTAATCCTCTTGAGAGATACCTCTTAGAAGTGATCTCCAGTCAGTTTCACTTACAATTCCCTTAAGCTCATTGGAAAATTCACCACCTCTCACTTTATCAGTAATGGAAATGCAGGTTTCGCTTAACTATCCTGGTTGCCAAGTCCAAATTCTTATACAAACATAACAAGTCCATCCATGGCCCAGTTCAAGCTTATCTTGCTTGCCCTGGATAAAAGGAAAAACAAGCTGACAACTCTACAGCAGAACAACAGAAAAATGTCTGGACTTTTTTCAGCCACAGACTTTAAACTCTCTTCTGCACTCCTCCACAGTTTCTTCTATTACCAAGTATATTAGTCAGGATTCTCTAGAGTCACAGAACTTATGGATATACTCTATATAGTAAAGGAATTTATTGATGACTTACAGTCTGCAGTCCAAATCCCAACAATGGTTCAGTAGTAGCTGTGNATGGAAGTCCAAGGATCTAGCAGTTGCTGAGTNCCACACAGCAAGAAGGCGAAAGAGCGAGAGCCAGACTCCCTTCTTCCAATGTCCTTATATGGTCCCCAGCAGAAGGTGTAGCCCAGATTAAAGGTGTGTGCCACCACACCTTTAATCCCAGATCTTGGACTTGGAGATCTCCCTGTCTTAATCTTCTGGATTCAATCACCACTGTGTCTCAAGATCTCCATACCAAGATCCAGATCAGAAACTTCTATCTCCCAGTCTCCAGATTAGGTAGGTTCACTGGTGAGCCTTCCAATTCTGGATTGTAGTTCATTTCAAATATAGTCAAGTTGACAACCAGGAATAGCCACTACACCAAGTATCTATAAGAATGATGTTACTTCTGTGGCATCAGTGCTATTTTAGAGTCTGGAATTAACATGGTGGGAAAGTCCGGATTCTTCAGAAGCTTCATGTGAAGTGCACTATGAGCATGCTCACTGGACTGTGTGTGGTCCGAAATACATTTCTAGCTGTTAGAAAAATTAGTCTATCTTTCTTAGTCTCATTTTACATTTCTGTAACAAAATTCCTGAGCTGGACACTTCATCAGTAAAAGATATTTATTTCATTCACAGATGTTCTGGAATCTCAAGGCCTTCCCACAAACATTCAGCTCAATCTCATATAGGGTTCACAGCAAATTAAAGTAACAATTGCACAAAATCCCAACTTAATGAATCAATGAGTGCAGATAAGGAGTTACTTATAATTTACTTATAGACCTTTCAAAGGAAGCTTTATTGCTGAGAAGCCCACCTCCAACACAGGTGAGAAAAATCTGCAACCTGGGAGCTCTTATAACATGCAGGCAAGTTAACAGAATCAAGAAATCTCTCTTCCTTGCAGCCTGGCTACTCAGAGGTTCTGTGTGATACTTTATGAAGATGGTGGTTATGAAGGTGATGGTCATGAAGATAACTGTTTTTGAAGATGATGATTCGGAAGTTGATGGTTATGGAAGTGATGGTTATTAACTAGTTATCTATAAAGTTGATAGCTATAAAGGTGTGTGTATAAAGGTGTTAGTTACGAAATTTCTTGTTATGAAGGTGATGGTTATGATGGTGTTAGTTATAAGGATGATGGTTATGAAGATGCTGGTTATGAAAGTAATGGTTATGAAGGTGATATTAGAGAGGTGGCTATTAATGTGTTGGCTATAAAGGTGATAGCTATGAAGATACAAAGGTGACAGTTATGAAGGTGTTACTTATGAAGGTGATGGCTATGAAAATGATAGGAGAGTGATATCTATCAAAGTGGTGGCTATGAAGAAGGTACTGGGTCAGGTTTTTTTTTTGGAGGGGGGGTTCTAGAAGGTACTGGTTTGAAGGTGGTGGTTTGAGCTGTGCAATGAAAAGGGAGTCAGCAAAAATAAAATCTTATCATGCCTTGATCACAATCTATATTGAGCATACATTCTGTACTTTCTGGGCTATAGCCCTAGTCAAGTGGATGGACAAAAGAATATTCTGAGTGTATGATACTTCTTGATATCATTATGTTCCAAATATATGCCAGTAAAATTCTTAGTCCTGTAAGAAAAGTAAGGAAAAATGACACTGCCAACAGTCAGGTTTGATCATCGCAATAGTTAAGACAACCAAGATGATCCTCTACAGGTATAACAACAAACCAATGTAGTCTGGGAAATCCCTTATTCATGCTTTCTTCCCAATGATTCTTGATTTTAGCATGTTGACACTTAAAACAACCATTACATAATTCCATTCTTAATATTCAAATTAATATACTTATTGACATTTCTGTCCCCATTTTATCATTGTACGGTAGAAATTAGGAATAAGATGTCATAACTCAGTTCTGAAGTAATACCTCAGACCTGAGGACTCCACTCAGACCAGAGTTGGCTATACTGTCATCCAAGGATCCTAAAATTCTGGATACAGTAAATACATGAGACACATGACTGCATGTCTTAAAAAGCAGACCAGTATGTAACATAGTGGGAGGAATGGGGGAAATAATGATTTGTTAACATTTGGACATATTTTGATAAATCCAAGGCTATATTTTCTTCAGCCTAATGCTTTTCCACCTGAGCTATTCCCCAGGCTCCATGGCAGTTAAGAGACATGATTTTTGTTACACTCAACAGAATGAGCAGAGGTGCCAAATTGATTCTGGCTTGGGTCTCTATAAGGCTTATCATGGTCCTCTGTGATCTCTCTTTCTCTTTAAGGTAAGGTGTTAATTATAATGGACATATAAGAATGTATTCATCCTGGATCCCACTTAGAAGGAATGATCTGAGGAGAAACATTAGCATTAGGTTCTATGGGGTGTGAGATACGTGCTGTTTCACAGACTCACTGATATTTGCAAACTCAGATTAACACAGATTTTGGTACAAAACTGAAACACCTAATTGCCCCAACTCTGGGGAGAATGAAACATACAAGCAAAGCTCTTCAGAGAAAATTCTAATGTAAGTCCTTATACTTGTAATTACTGACTGCATGGTACTTACATCACATCTTGCATCCCTCTAGTCTCATTGGCAAAGTAGTCATGGCCCTCCTTTTGTTTCTGATATTGATCATCTGTGACTGCCCCCTTTTATCTTGGTCAGGCTGGCTAGGAGATAATCAATTTTATTGATTCTTTTCAAAGAGCCCATTGTTGCTTTTGTCCACTTTTAATATCATTCTTCTATCTTTGGTTGCATTTATTTCTGCTCTAGCATTTATTATTTTTTTCTGCTTGAATTCAGCTTAAATTGCTGTTATTTCTCTAGTTTCCTGGGAGGAAAGCTTACGTTATTGACTTTCTGTATCTTTCTTCTCCAATGTGTGCATTTCAGAACTAGTAACTTATGTGTAAGCACTTGCTATCAATACATTCACACTTTTTCTTAAGATCTCTTTTCTGTCTTATGGTCTGTTTGTACATATTTTGCTTTCTTTGTAAATACTTATGGCCCAGAATTTGGTCTGACTCAGTCACTGGTGAGACCTCCCACACATTTACCTAATTTTGTGCTTGTGCCTTCTTCCACTTCTTTAGGACAGCTGAACTCACTTACTATGATGGCGAGTATGTCTGCTTTTCCTTTGACACTCTGTTGTCAGGAATGCAGGCATGAGCATCCCTGTACATTTTTATAGAACCAATGCCTCAATTATTTTGCTTCCAACCACTTCTTTCCAGGTGATCTTCCTCATTCCAAGGTCAACATGACCTGAATTAATGCAGTTTATTCTGACTTCCTCTGCTTCATATTGGCATAGTAAATATTTTCAAAATTAGTCTCTTATTTTTATTTACAGCATACAACAGAAGTAAATTATTGTCATGTGTAATCACGTTCTTTTGTTTATAAGCAAGTACCATAGTAGTGACTGTGCTGGTGGTAACAAAGCAGTGTTATAGTACCAGTGTCTGAGCCCAGAGTCTTGTCCCTGCTAAGCAAGCACTCTACCTCTGAGCTTCATTCCCAGGCCTGTCTTTCAGTTGGAGTACTTATACCATTCGTTTTGAGTATTTACTAATAATTCAGGTTATTGTCCACGGTGATTATAACTTCTGTTTATTTCATCTGTTCTTTGTACTTCATCATAATAATGCTCTTCTTAGACATTTATGTTTTGTTGCTAGACTTGTCTTTCTGAACATATCTTTTATTGCTGAGATTTCTTGTAAAAAAGTTCACACATTAATTATGTTCATCTTTGTCTTTAAGTCTTTAGGAAGAGACACAATCACTGATACGCAGCACATCTGACAGTACTCCTGTGTTTAAGGTGTCTACTGTTATTACAGGTTCTATCTCCCTATGGGTCTCATCTGTTTCCTTATTTTGGAAATTGCCGATAACAAGCCCTGCACTACACTATTGTCATCTTGATGAAGTGCTCAGGAAAATGAGTTGCATGTGTATTTTTTACCATTCTGCAAGTTTTGCTTTTATGACTAGATGCCTTTCAGTTTTCTTCTTAGTAGACATGTTATAAATATGTATAAAAACAGTTTAAAAATAGAGATTCCAAGCTGGAAAGATGGCTCAGTAGTTTAAAGCAATGGTTATTCTTAGAGGACTCAGATTCAAATCCCAGCCGTCACATGGCAACTCCCAGCCATTTGTAACTCTAGCTCAACAAGACCCAACTTCTTCTTCTGGATTCCATGAAATCCAGGAGATGTCTGTACATGTGGTACAGAAATACACAAAAGCAAAATATCTATATGTGTTTTCTCAAAAGACTCATATGTTTTGTATTACATATATATGACAAAGAATTTTCCACAAAAAAAATACACAATGAACACAAAAATAAACTAAGTGTGGTAGACTGCTTTTGCTACCAGTGTCACTAACAGTGATGACAATCCAGCTTCCACACACACGTTTCTTTATGCAGCCTCATTCCCATGGTTCCACGTCACAACTGAGAAAATCAAGGCTTTTAGAAGTTAAATACCTTCAGCTTTGCACAAAGAAGACAACCCACCCAGAGGTTTGTGAAACTCATAGATTTTCATAAAGGGTCCACCAGCTCATATCAAAAGATCCCTTTATCCAGAAGAATAATGAGTAAACAAGCAAAATTCACTAATAATCCAGCTGATTATATTTTAATTGAATCCCTGAATCTTTAAGTGCCATTTTTAAAGTTTGATGAGAATAAATTTCGTTAAGGATGTTTATATGTGTGTGTATGTATACACGTGTTGGTGTGTACGTGTGCATGTGTATGTGTATTTATATATATATATATATATATGATAGATATATGAGAGAAAGAGGGGGGGGGAGAGAGAAAACAGCAAAACTAATTGCCCCTAAATATCAATATGCCTCTAAAACTTTAATGGTTTCCAAGTCTATTGTATGGTCTTTTGAATTCCTTCCCCAAATTGATCAGTGAACATGACTCACACGTTAATTAGAGTAAAAATCAGCCATGTATGCTTTTCCACATACCAAAGAGTAAGCAGACAAGCAATCCTCGCTGCAGGCAAATGTGTGATTCAAATAATGGCTTTAATTGTCTCCCATTGGAAGGAATAGAAGTGTATTTTAATGACAAATTTCTTCAAAGTAACAAATACTATTTAGATCAGTTCCCTTGGCCAAAGGAAAGAATGTGGCATGCACCTCGCTGCTTCTGGCTCTCTGCCCGCCATACTGCTTCAGCCTGAGGAATTTATCTTAGAGAATGCATGGCATGCTTGAAAAGCAAGCAGGACATCAAAGAGAACATCAATAAAGCCAAGTCTCAGGGAGGTTTTGAGAGCCTCTGAGGCTTGCATTCTTAGTTAATATTTCATCTGCTACCAACTGAAGACAATGTTCTAAGAAAAAGCAATTTTATCTAAGGCTTTAAAAGATGCAGACACAACACCCACGTAAAAATGCAGCCCAGCATCTCAGTCATTATCCAACACTTAGATTCTTGGCATAGTGTTTAAAATTACCACAATGATTTCATAAATATTTTATTCCCCAGATAACTGATTTCAATGTTTTAAGAAAAGCTGTTTTCTCAAAAATAAAATAAAATAAAATAAAATAAAATAGAACAAAATAAAGCAGGAACCAGTGAAAAGCTCCCTGGTTCTGCAAAGGAACCAGGTGGGTGTCTGATTTTAATATCAGGTTCATTTCCTTCCTCTTTAACCAATTAAATCCAGTTTTATGATGCTATTAGGTGACATTTTTCTACAGAAAATGCTGATCCAGAAGATAACATATCACAGAAGTAGCTATAAGGCTCAAATGCAATAAAAGAAGAAAATGGTGGTTTGTCAGGCCACTCCTTTGGCTTTAAATAAAAGTAGTAGAAATGTATCTTTCAGAACTCTGGAAGCTGGGCAGTCCAAGGTCAAGGAATTAGGAGACCCAGTGATATCTCACTGTCAGCTCGCAAAATGAAGCCTTAGCTCACATGTGCACTACACACATACACACACACACACACACACACACACACACACACGGGGGAGGGGGAGGGAAGGGGAGGGAAGGAGAAGGGGAGAGAGAGGGAGAGAGAGAGGGAGAAGGAGAGGGGACTACCCCCCATACCCATACCCTGTCCTTTATGGGCAAAGGGGGAAAGAGATGCTCTTTCATCAAAACCTTCATCTCTTCAATGAGGGTGCATCCCTAATAACTCTACTCATCTCTAAGGGCCGAGCCCCTTGAAACTGTGTCTTGAAGATTAAATGTCCATGTGTGAGTTTTGGAGAAACACACATTGAACTGTGGCAGCTCAGAATCAGCAGTACAAGAGAAGGCCCGGCAGCAAGAACTGTTGGACATGCCTTGCCAAGATAGAAACCACACAGAACACTGGGTGATGGGAGAGAGAATTCTGAGTGGGCCCTGTGTCCCTGCTAATTTGGGTGGTCCGGAACTAATGACACCAATGACTACTGTCAGTGACCTTCAGATGACAAGTACTGGGGTATCTGACTATGATCTCTCTTCCTCCCATGTGAATAACACAACTGCCTGGTTTCTGCTGCCTCGACAAATGCATGAGGCAGGATTCTGATGCTCCTCTCCGTGATGCCTGCTAAGCCAGATTGCTTTGAATGTGCAGGGCACCTATTAATATGTGGACGAGTTGCTATCATTACACAGCACATGTCCTTCAGAAGCAGATATTCATGCTTCCCAACACAGAAGAGAGGCCCAGAATGGAAAATGTGTAAGGGGGACTTGATATGCCATCGGCAACAGTAAAAATGATGGGGCCAGAAATTCCTGTCTTGGGCAAGAGCCCAGCCTAGCAAAGATCATAGTTTTGTCTTGATGAGCCTCTAAGCAGAGAGTCTAAATTCCAATAAAGTGTCACTTGAACAATGACTTCTTTCTCTCTTCTTCTGCCCTCTCCTGTCCCTGCCCTCACTCTTTTCCCCTCCTCATCCTCTTTTCCTTCCTCTTTCTTCTTTAGCATCTCAAATGAATATTGTCAAATGGCTGTGCAAGTTGTTCTGCAAGAAGAAGACTCAAGATCTGGGTAGTGTTAAGATTCCTCTCAAAAGAACAGGAGTGAACAGCAGCTTCCATATAAATTAGGTCAGATGGCCCAAATTCTCCCAGAGGGTGAGCTTTCTCTGAGCCACTAGGTCAATAGGGTTGGTGCCCCAGACCCTCTTCCCTGTGGTCCTGGCTATCCCACTGCTTTGTTCTTGCAGTCCCTTCAGTAGCAGAGACTTCCCAAAACCCTGGCGTCCCAGCAGGACATACACCCTGAGTGCCCTGCATCTGACCTCCAGAACTGTACACTAACAAGGCATGTTATGTAAAATCTCTGGGTTTATGATCTTTTGTAATAAAGCAAAAGAAAATTAATAATTCTGTACAAATCAATATTTTATATATTTGTATGCATCTCTCATGTATACAGTAAATATATTGTATATTAACCTGTATATTATAACATTAAATATTATTATGGATAGCTTACTACATATTACATACATTTTTGCTAAGTCTCTAAAATATACTAAATAACTACCAAAAATTAGCATATCCACTGAAGACTGTCAGGATGGCTTAGTGTTTAGAACACTGGCTGCTCTCTCATAGGACTAGCATTCAAACCACAGTACCCATGTAGTGGCTCACAACCGTCTTTAACTCTAGTTCCAAGGGGATCCGACATTCTCTTCTGGCCTTTGAAGGTACCAGGCACACACATAGAGACATACATCGATGCAGGAAAATACCATGCACATAAAAATAAATCAGTAAGTTAAAAACAAAAGATTAACCTCCTTTTATAGGCAGCCTTCACCATGGAAGAAGGAGACAGAGCAAATACACTAAATTAAGGAAACCAGAGAGAATCAAGACAGGAGGGAAAGCAGAAAGAAACTACATAGCAACTAATATTAATAAAATTACATAGACAAGAGAAAGTATGATAGCCGTAAATAACTGAGAACCACAATTAAAAAAAAAAAAAACTGACAGTAAGCAGATAAGCCTCAGTATGTTTGGAAGTATAATGAAGCTTTCTTTTAAGAATGAGAACCACAAAGCCGGGCGTGGTGACACACACCTTTAATCCCAGTGCTCGGAAGGTAGAGGCAGTCAGATTTCTGAGTTCAAGACCAGCCTGATCTACAAAGTGAGTTCCAGGACAGTCAGGGCTACACAGAGAAACCCTGTCTCAAAAAAACCAAAAACAAAAACAAAAACAAAAACAAAAAAATGAATGAGAACCACAGTAACAATGAAATGAATATTAGTGTAATACTAGCAGTATAGTAATAATAACCCCAGCTGTGTATCTCTCCGCCAATATGTGCACAGAAGACAGGAGTCAGGTTTTCTCAACAGCTTCCCAGATCCAAACACCAGCTCAAGACATAAGTTGAAGAGATTCTATCAGGAGCCCCCATGGGAATCACACTGTAGTCATCTCCAACTTACACTTACACCAGTGTGTTTGTGTGTGTGTGTGTGTCTGTGTCTGTGTGCCTGGGTGGGTATGCGTGTTTTTTCAAAAGTCCACCAGCTTTGACTTGCTTTCCTTCTATTCAAGATTATTCTCAGACTCTGAGTATGATTGCCACTCGCAGTCTTGGAAAGGTGCCATGCGTTATCAGAAGAGAAGAACTCTGCTTGAACCTGAAACTAACCTTTCTCTAATGTTCCATGTTGATTCCAACTATATTCATGTGGCCTTTTCCTATTTTTGTGTAATGCGTGGATATTTTCAACTTAAAACCCTTTTATTTTCAGTCACCTGAAAAATTTTATTGTACAATCCAAGCAAGAGGTTCCATTTCTCAAGGTCATAAATAATTGGCTTTGGAGAACTACTACCATTCAAACATTAGCACATCGAAGACTGGTGGTGGCTGGAGAGATGGCCAGTGGAGTACTTAAGAACAAGTACTGCATTCCCAGGGGACTCAAGTTCAGTTCCCAGCATCCTTGTAAGGTGGCTCTTAATACCCTATAACTTTAGCTCCAAGCTATCTGATGCCCTCTTTTAGCCTCACTGAGCACCAGCATGCCCAGTGGTACATATATATATATATATATATATATATATATATATATATATATANAGAGAGAGAGAGAGAGAGAGAGAGAGAGAGAGAGAGAGAGAGAGATAGATAGATATTAGATTACTATGGTTGGACAGGACATATTCCACCCCATGCTCATCACCCCATGCTCATGCCCCCAAGCAGTCCACAACATTTGGCTTTCTGTTCTAGCAGCATGATTCCCACAGGAGTGAAGGATATTTTATGTACAGGCAGAGTGGTAAGCATCTGTCACGTGACATATATGTCTCAAGGATAGTTCTCCCTCCTTAGTTTGGAAGGAAGCACCTAACTCTCATTAAGCAGGGACACGGACCTGCAGGCTTGTGCTGTGGCCTGGATCCCCCCAGGAACTTTGAAACCTGACTCACAGCATCTTTCTACCCAGAAGACAAAGAATGATTCATGAAGCAAGCTTCGGGATCCGTGTGTTTCTCCTTGACTTTTAGATTCTGAAAATGTACTCCTTCACAGAGAATAGGACACAGGGCTATCTTTCAGCAGCACAGAGCAGGGAGAGCTGGTGAATGTGGCTTTCAGAACACTGTGTACCAGTCAGCTTATAAATGACAAAGCAAATAAGGAGAGAGGGGGGGGACCCTTTGCAACCCAAGAATTTGAGACAAAAATCACTGTTCCCCCTGGAATGTTAATGCTAGACTTCATCACTGACCCTTGCACAAGGTCAAATTCCACATTTACATGGAACTACAGAGGGCACGCATGCTTGTTAACAGTGGCTTGTTGCACTGAGGCTGTTGTGTTTTTCTCTCTTCTCTCCATCCATCTCTCTCATTTCCCTTTTCCATCCTCTTTCTTTCTATGCCTCTCTAGTTATAATATTCATGTATGTATATGTGTTTGCATATGTAAATGTATATATATAACCATGTGTTACTTAAGAAAACAAGTACATTTTTGAAGAATGTGTCCTTCTCATTATGGTGTGCAAACAACACACAGTGGTCCTACACAAACCAAGACGGCAACAACTTCACCAGGCAATAGTATCTTACTGGGTGGCTAAAATATATGTTCGCCATTATAGTATATACACAGTAATGTATGTGTATAAATGTGTGTACAAAGTAAATAAATAGACAATTGTTTTTCTCCACTGAGATAATCCTCCAGATAAAGTAGGTAGTGAGATGGAATTGAAGAAAAACACAGCTACAAAATGGCTTAGACAGATCTATTAAGATCAAGATAATATCAGACCTGAAGGATTAAGATATATTCTGACCGCTGAGATACCCCAGTGGATAGAAGCTCTTGATCACATTCCTGATAACCTGAAACTTTGATCCCAAGATGCCACAATGTATCAGGAAAATATTTGACCTCTGATCTCCAACACGCACACAGACACACACACACACACACACACACACACACACACACACACACAGCGACTCTCTCTCTCTCTCTCTCTCTCTCTCTCTCTGTGTGTGTGTGTGTGTGTGTGTGTGTGTGTGTGTGTTTTGACTGGCATAATTCCAAATGCTGATAGTTTTAGAGTGCCTTGTCATATCATGTCTGAAAGACCACACTCCACTACACACCATAGCTTCCTCAGTCTCTTCCCTTGGTCCCTCTCAGGAAGTGTTTCTACCTCAGAAAAAACTCCAAGCCTCACTAGTTACAACCAGAAATACCTAAAAGGGGGGAATTGGGTACTTAGGAAAATAATATACTTAAAGGAAGAAGTACTAAAAAATTAAGTCTTTTATAAGATAAAAAAATCATAGAACTTTGATCAATTAAAGGCCAGGAGGACACTATTTCTTTCTTTTTTCTTTTTTTTAATTTTTAATGGATATTTTCTTTATTACATTTCAAATGTTTTCCCCTTTCCAGGTCTCCCCTTCAAAAACCCTATCACCCATCCCCACTTCCCCTGCCTCTATGAGAGTGCTTCCCCACCCACCTACCCAACTACTCCCATCTTCCCGCCCTGGCAATCCCCTACACTGGAGCATCAAACACCCTCAGGCCCAAAAGCCACTCCTCCCACTGATGACAACAAGGCCATCCTCTGCTACATATGCATCAGGGGCCATGGGTCCCTCCATGTGTACTCTTTGGTTGGTGGTCCAGTCCCCAGGAGCTCCAAGGGGATCTGGCTGGTTGACACTGTTGCTCTGTCCATTGAGCTGCAAACCCCCCTCAACTGCTTCAGTCCCTTCTCCAACTCATCCATCAGGTCCCTGTCTGTGTTCAGTCCAATGGCTGGCTGTGAGCATCTACCTCTGTATTTGTCAGGCTCTGGCAGAGCCTCTCAGGAGAAAGCTCTTGCCATCAGCAAGTACTTCCCAGCATCAACAATAGTGTCAGGTTTGGTGACTATATATGGGATGGATCCCCAGGTGGGGCAGTCTCTTTATGGCCTTCCTTCAGTCTCTCATCCACACTTTGTGTCCATATTTCCTCCTGTATTTTGTGCCCCCTTCTAAGAAGCACTGAAGCATCCATTCTTTGGTCTTTCTTCTTCTTGGGCTTCATGTGGTCTGTGAATTGTATCTTGGGAATTCTGTAATTTGGGGGCTTGTATCCACTTATCAGTAAGTGCATACCATGTGTGTTCTTTTGTGACTGAGTTACCTCACTCAGGATGATATTTTCAAGTTCCATCCATTTGCCTGTGAATTTCATGAAATCGTTGTTTTTAATAGCTGAGTAGTATTCCATTGTGTAAATGCATCACATTTTCTGTATCCATTCCTCTGTTGAGGGACATCTGGGTTGTTTCCAGCTTCTGGCTATTATAAATATGGCTGTTATGAACATAGTGGAGCATGTGTCCTTATTACATGTTGAAGAATCTTCTGGGTACACGCCCAGGAGTGGTATTGCTGGTAGACACTATTTCTTAACACTGAGTTTTGACTTAAAAATGGAGGAGTTCATTTTTAGAAGCTTAAGAAGATTCCTTTTTGACAAATGTACAATTTTAAGTATAAAGGAGAATTTGGGGCAGAGTTGCACAGTGCAGCTTTTTCCTTCATTGAGTCACATTAAACACAAGGAAGAGTTTGGGTGAGAAACATAGCAGTTTGAATAGTAGGTAAGTAAGTAAATACATAAATAAATGATGGTCCTGAAGATTTAAAAGCATGTTACAAAAAAAGCAAATTGTATTTTGCACTAGTCACAGGGATGAAAAGTAAGTCATGAGTGCTGAGTGAAATAAGGAGGCAAAAGGCCAGCAGCAGAGCCCAAAGGCAAGGAACCACGTGAGCACAGGAGCTGTGCACGCTCCCCGGCCTCTCACTGTCCTGGTCACCAGAACCTGACACATTTGTCGTCGTAGCACAGAAGTCCAGAGGACCTTCTCACAAGTTGATTTGTGCAAATAAAGAAACATCAAGCAATAGTTCCCAGTGGTAAACCAAGAGGGAGAAAGTGATCAGGGAGCAGGAAAAGTGTCCACATAACAAAAAGAAGTAAAGTAGGTGGTGCCCACCAGCACACTTCCTTCTGTATACAGAAGGACACTGGCTAAAGAGTTAACAGAAGAATGACCCTACCAAAAGAGGAGCACAGACAGATTCACTCATGTCTAACTCATCTCTTTACAAAGAGACAGAGTGATATCAATGATTGATAGATAGGTAGATGCATGCGTATATACATACATACATACATACATACATACATACATACATACATACATACATATATGCATGCATACATACATACATGCATATGGTATAGAGTGAGTGCCCAGTATGATAGCTCGTGCCTAAAATCCCAGCAGGTAGAAAAAGGATAATTTGGAGTTCAAAACCAACCTCTGCTTCAGCTTCCCAGTAAACTCACTGTTAGGCCGGACTGTGTGAAATCTTCTCTCACAAAATTAATAAAATAAATAAAAAGAGTAAGAGAAAGAGGGAAATAAAAGATACACTGTGGGTTCCGGGAAAACTTATAGCCAAAGACAGATGAAGAGATAGATAGACAGAAGAGGAGAAAAATGAGAATGAAGTAGACAGCAAGAGAGACCAGAAAAGGGTAAGGCAGGAAGGGAGAGGGGGAGAGAGAGCATTGCAGAAGTGAAAGGAAGAAAGCTGCAAGTCTCTAAGGGAAGAACTAAGCATGAAGCTTCATCTTATTATTCAAATGAAGGAGGGAGGAAGTCACATGGCTAAGAATGTGATATCTTGAGGGGAAAAGTGAAATATTAAAAGATTTTCCCACTGCACATAAGGCAATTAAAACTATTCAATTTGACAAAGCACTGGACCCAGTTGAATTCTGCTGTAATTCAGGAGGAAAGGGAGGTAGCGAGGGAAACACAGGAGCCGTTGGCAAAACTCTTTGATAGCTCAATAAGGAAAGAATAAAGGGGATGATCACATTTGAGCTGCTAATAAGCCTTCTTAACGTTTTTTTTTTCCTAGAAAAAGGAAATCATTAGAAGAATGTGTTTTCCCAACTTCAATTATTAAACGCAGGAATAGGGATTCAACGAAGAGAGCAGTCTGAATTTAGGAGCTGAAAATTCATTTTTATTCAGGTTTCAGGAAAGCACTTCATTGTAGGAGCAAACTATGTAACAAAAATAGAAACTCACTAATGACTGGACTGAAGTACCTCCAAGTGATTTTGAATTTCACAGGCCAGTGAATAATAACCGGTTGTCATAAATACGCTGCCTAAAAGCTTCATCTTATAACCATAGATACACATGAACATATTTGAGTGTGATGGAAATTTCCTTTTTAAAAAAACATGCATGTGTGTGTAAATATGTGTGTGTGTGTGTGTGTGTGTGTGTGTGTGTGTGTGTGTATGCATGTGGGTGTGCAGGTACACACAGAGAGATGTAAACTAGAGCGCAGCCCAGCTGTCATCTTCAGGAACATCACTGTCTAACTCCTGGTAGAAAAGGTCTCTTACTGGTCGGGAACTGAACAATTAGGCTAGATGAGTCAGCCAGCGAATGCAATCCCACCTCCCCCATACTGAGATTACAAGAGGATGTCAACATGCCAAGCTTTAAAAATCCGGATTCTGGGATGGAGCTTGGGTCCTCAGGCTTGCAGGGCAACACCTTACTGACTAAGACATCTCCCCCACCATGGACACTTCCATCCGACACTCTGATTCTAATCATCTAGCCATCCCTCTCTGGCTATTCTCTCTGTTCTTTGAGCTTATCTTCAGAAGTCTGTCAATCTCTTTGATGCCAATGATTCCAACCAGGAGTTTAGAATATAGGAGCCCTTCCTATACACTCTTCCCAGGCAATCTATCTTTACTTTTTCTTGTTACGTGTAATTTTCATTTTTTTTTAGAGGGTAGAAGTGGCTTAAGATAGCGTTTCTCTGTGTGTAGCCATGGCTGTCCTAGAACTCACTTTATAGACCAGGCTAGCCTTGAACTCATAGAGATTTTTGTGACTTTGACTCCCAAGTGACAGAATTAAAGGCATGAGGCACCATGCTGGACCTCAGGTGGTTTTCCATCACTCAGCCATAGGTATTGCATCTGCTTCAACATGCTCATGGAAGCAGGCTTGTATGATCAGTTGTTCTTCCCCCACTACAGATAGAAACATGGGTGATATAAAAGCAGAAAACAGAAGGAGCAGCATAAGTGAAGTTAAATAAACGCAGAGCTCACTGTACTGGGTAAGAAAATGAAGCCAGATGACCCAAGAGAAACATATTGAGTAACCTCACCCTTTACAGCAGCAGTGTCTGTGAAATTGTGTTATTTACCAAGAGCCACAAGTGGTAACCCATTTTAGAAAGAAAGGACATGCATTTAACACTTTCCTGGAAAACTTCTGACATCTACATGTATCCTATGGCATGTGTGCACTTTCACTTTCACACATATCTCACACACACACACACACACACACACACACACACACACACACACAAACACATAGACACACACGCACACACACACACACACACACACACACACACACGCACATCAGAGGCAAGGAAGATATCTTATGAATATGGGTTTGTGATATAGTGGCTTGCCCAGGACCTGTGAGACTAAATAAACAGCATCAGGGTCTATCACTAACACATGGTAGCAAGGAATGACAGAACCTAGGATGCAGAATAAATTGGTGTCTTCATGACCCAGGCAGCAAAAATCCATGTGCATATGTTTTCTTTGTATAATGAAGGGCACTTGCAGAGCGGACTGATGTGTTGGGCTGTTGAACTGAAGAGTGTCCTGTTTATAGGAGGAACTGGAACAAAGGCCACACCAGCAGCCAGCTTCTCCTTGTCTTAGTAGGCACTCCCACCACATTTTTTGGTCATTCTTAAGGGGTTAAAAGTAAGACATAGATATAAGAGAAACCAGGCTACTCTGCGAACTGTGCATTTGTTTATTATCAAGAGTCAGTCAGTGAAGTTAGTTTGCAACACTCCTTGGCAGCATGTCTATCTACTGTTACGTTTATAAATATGTAAACATGTCTGAATTGATACCAATAGTAAGCTAAATGGTGTTTTATGAATTTGATTCAGGCAAGAACAGAACTATTTGAATCCTATTACACTAATTTATGCTACAATAACCAACTGTCTCAAAAATCTCAAGGATATGAAGGGTTTAATTTTCATGGACGCTATGTCTCTGAGTGGCAGTTGACTCCAGAGCAAGGGATCTCCACATAGTAACTTAGACATATCGGATAACCTATTTGGATATGTAAATTTATGTAGTGGGTAAGGGGATATATGCTATGAACTTACAATGAGCTAATGGAGGTAGTTATGATTTTTAGTAGAAAATATTCAAATATAAAAATATAAGCTTATATACAAACAGCTCTTGCCTGAATGCTGAACTACAATCATAAAATTTATAGAATTTACTGAAATAGGTCAAATATTCATTTTTTTCCTTTCCTTTAATTAAAATATTTAAAATTGAAGTCTTTTGGCTCATGGCCTTATAATTCTGCCAACATTGATTTAATTCCTCTTTGGCTTCTATCTTTAATATATTGGCATTGTATACTCAATAAGACAAGAGCAACGAAGCTGAGTTACAAGGAAGCTCCCTCAGAAAGAAAAGGAGCACTCCTGGTGGTCCTCCTCACTTAGCTTCACCCTCACCTTCCTCAAAAATTATCCTACTAGCTGGAAGTTCCTATGCCTTCCTCTGAGAATAAACCCCTGGTTACATCCACTGAATTCTTAGAGAGATATGGTATTCACTTTCTGGTCACTGTTGAACTAGGTAACACCTGTTTTGCAAGACATTCTAATAAACCCTTTTTATTGTGTGTAATCCCTAGAAAACTTGACTAAAACAAAGTTATGATGTACTCTGCGTTCACTGAGATGACTATAACTCTCACAAAACCTCACTCAATATTTAAATAGCACAGTCAAGGACTGCTCTCATGCTGAGCATCCTGAGTTCAGTGTGGATTTACACGTCACAGATGGTCCAAAGGTTGTGCTTGGATCTGGTCAAGGCTGGTCGGAATCCCAGGTATGAGTTTATTCCATTTTGCTTAACACAGAGGAGTTTATTGTACTTAAAACACAATGGAAATCTAAAGGCTGAGGAGCTTTTGTTCTTCTGCATGCTATTCTTGTTTGGGGTTAGTTTCATACAAATCAACAGCCTCAAGTAAGAGGTATACTGTGCCTGATGGAGACCCGTGCATCCTAAACCCAGTAGAAACATATCACAGTGAGGTACAAAGGCTCTCCTTCTATCTCGGGCTGTGAGCCTGCTATAACAAATATCTTATTAACAATGGAAATTCATCTTTCACAGTACTGGAGCCACAAAAGCCCAGCTTAAAAGGCAACCTGATTCATCTTGGGGCCCCTCTATGCTTCTTGGGTGCCACCGTCTTACTGTGTCCTTGTGTGGTGGAAGTTGCACGGGGCTGTCTTTTGGGTCTCTTTTTGTTCCATCCTTTAAGGATATCACCCTATGACCTATTCATCTCCCAGAAAAAGGGTTAGGATTTCAACATGAATTTGGGTAATACAGATGTTAAAATCAGAATTCCTTTGAACTGAGAGAATCAAGCCTTCTCCTAAATGATGGCATTCATTAATGAGACACTTGTAAAAGGTAAGTGTCATCATAAACAGACGCCATAACACAGCACCCAAGTGTGCTCATTTGACCAGTGGCTAGCTCCTTTTGGTTTCTGCAGGCAGTTCTTTAATCTGTTGGCAAAGAGACCTTGGTATGGACTAAGGAAGTCAGAAATGAAATAAGCCTCCGCTTACCATCCTGAATGTGCTTCTGCTGAGTTTAATTTGTTTTAAGAAAGCATCAAAGAAAGAATATGCAGACCCAAGCATGAATATATGCAAACATGCTCATGAGGCCTTACAAAGCTTAGGGAAGTACACTACACCATATCCTGGGGTCATAAGATAATAACACATGCAGAAGAAAAAAAGGGGGAAAAGAAGGAGGAGGAAGAGGAGCAGGGAAATGAAAAGAAATATAGGGGAGGAAAAAAAAAGGAAAAGGGAGGGGGACTGTGAAAGCCAGCCTGCCATAGGACATGGACCAGATTGAAGGAGTGACCAAACAAGAAAGACAAGATGGCTATGTAGTATGAGAGACTGTCCTTGATTCCAGGTGTGTCTTCTCATTGCAAGTAGACTAGGGTTGAGTCTTTCTGCCTTCTCAACTTCTCAAGAGAAGTGCTGGAAAGCACACACTTTATTTAAAGTCCACTTGACCTTCAGGGAGAAATGACAATAGCTGCTAATTTTCACCCTAAGTGCAGAAAGATCTACAGTAATTGAGATCTGTTCTCCTTAGACTACAAATGAGTAGTCCAGCTAGACTACATGAGTTATAGCAACAGATAAATCAAACGGTTTTGTATTATATCTTATTTACTGTGATTGACAATAATTTCATGGAGGACATAGTTATGAATGAGGAAGAAAAATAAACTCAAAAACTTCATAAACTTACTCAGTGCCCTGCTGTTATGACATGAGGAGTGTGCAGCTGCAATTGGGATTCTTGCCCTCCCATGAGATTGCAGTGTAAGTAAGGGCATTGTTCAAACAGCATCTGGATTTAACCGTGATGCACAGGTGGTGTGAGGGTGAGACGTGGAGTCCTGTGAGAACAGAACACAGCTACAGCAACGTAAACTTGATCTTCACTGTTCATTATTCCTTGGAGTTTCAAAAACCACACCATAACTCATTTAAATATACAACTCTCATACACTAGCATGAAAATTAATCAAATACACACACACACACACACATACCTCAATATCATGAATAATAGAGTAAATAAAATGGTAAGAATAATAGTAGTAAATAATAGAGCACATAAAATAGTAAGAAAAGAAGTTGGAAGACTTTGAATAGCTTTGGGATTTAAATTTTCTGTTCCTGGAAACTTATGTACATCTGAGCAGAGATGGCACTCCTCAATAATGACTCTGAAGTGGTCAGCAGATACCCGTTGCCATCAGATCATTTGGAGCAGATGTGCAGCCAGCTGTGCTTCTCTTTCCTGGGTCCCGAATGCTATGGTAAGAAATGGAGTAGACAGACGGGAAGCTGCTGCCTTGGTTATTTCTGGAAGGTGCTGTGTGCTACAGAGAAAAAGAAACTAAGTTGTTGGTGTGGATACTTCAGAGAAAATACAACTCCCTGCTCTGGAAAATAGAACATGACAAAAAGCCCGGCAAGAGATACTCTCCTAGCCGGATAGACAAGGACAATGTGAGATAACAGAAATACGATGATCTCTCATTTGCCATTTCTACTGCACCAATAGGTCTCCAGTAGGGAAAGGCACATAGAAAAATTCTCAGAAAACAAAACAACAACAACAAAAAAAAAACCAACAAAAATAGAACATGATTGACAACATCACTAATGGAGCAAAGAACGAATGGGGTTCCAGCCCCAAGCAGGAAACCTGCAGTTAACTGGATTTACTCTGAGTGTGCCCACTCAATCAAGAGCCACTCTCCCTTACCCAGTCTTTCCCTAAAGATGGCTCCTACCACCAATAGTACCATCAACAGTCTCCAAACTTTGGGTGTCAAGATAGCTTTATAATAATAAATTATTGAAGGTCCATGAAGAGTCTTGATCTATGTGTGCAACATCAACTTATATTTAGCTCAGAATGTAAGATATTTTAAATACTATTTAAATTTAAGAGTAGTGGGTGATAGATGACTCAGCAGTTAAGAATACTTATTGCTCTTCCGCAAGATTTGTGTTTGATTCCCACCATCCAAGTTGATGGCTAACAATCTCTGTTCCAATGTTCCAATGCTCTATTCTGAGCCATACAGGTACTCAAACACAGGTAGCATACACACACATATATTATATACACATGTATTTTTTTTAAAAGGAAATACATAACTAGTGTGTCTATTATACATTGATGAAAAGCATACCTATAAATGTTAACTGTTTTCCTAAAGAGTGATGCATTGCTTTGTGCTTTTCTAAATCTTTTTACTGTCTAGTGAAACCAGAATCATTGGATTTTCATGCAGTTCCTCTCTCAATACACTCGGGAGGTTGGTTTCAAGTCCTCAGAGGAACGAAAGTCTGTGAAATTCTGCAAAATGGTTTGGTATTATATTCATATTGAAGGCACATCTTCCTGTGTACTGAAAAGCATCTCTAACTCCCTATAAAACCTAGAGCATGACTATTGTATAAGCAGTTGCTATACCGTGTGTTTAGAGAACAAAGACAAGTAAACAGTCTGCTCAGCTTCAGTAGAGACAATGTGTTCAACTCTTTTGGGCTGTTGTGTTGTTTGTGCTTTTTGAGACACTGTCTCACTCTGGAGCCAAGCTATCTATTAATCCACTGAAGTTCCCTTGCTTCAACCTCCCGAACAGTCTCAGCTTTTCACTATATTTTCCACCCAAACTTGACTGTGTCTACAAATGCAGAGTTCACAAACACAAAGGTGGCTATGGTAGCTTCCACAATCAGTCTAGAGCAAACACTGAGGGCCTTGTAACCTTTGGGAATCTTCCCATTTGCTCATGAGACAACTTAAAATCACAGCAAGGAAATGCCTTGGTACTTTTGTGGGGGGTTGGCTTTTTGTTTTGCTTTGCTTTTGTTTCTGTTTTGGGTTTTTTGTTGTTGTGGTGGTGGTGGTTTCTGCCTTTGATTTTGTTTCTGTTTCTGTTTCTGTTTTTGTTTGGGTCACTTTGTTGTCATTGATGTTTTGATTTTTGGTGGTGAGGGGAAGGCACTTGATTCTGAATTAGTTCATACATGAGACAATTTTCTCTGGAACAGGAATTCTGTTAACTCATAAAACTCTCCAGGTTCCAAAATACTGGTACAATATTATAGTCCTATATACTTACTGGAAATAGCATCCTCATTATCTTTCCCAGCATTTTTTTATCCATTAAATAGTTTTTCTGCCATGTGCCATATACTGTTGTATGGCTTCGTATTCAACAAAATGATAATCATGGAAATTAAACACTAGAGGCAGAGAGAATTAGATAAATAGACATAGACAATAAGAAACAATCCCTCATACCTAGTGCTATGACTAGGACAAAAAGCAAGGTAACAGAATCACTATGATGTCAGACACTTCTAGTGTGCAGCTTTCTAGCTTCCTCTGAGCTATGTGTAGACAGACTGAAGTAAGTATATAACATAGGTCACAAAGAAGTGAAGCTGGTAAATATTTAGGATATTAGATTGTGCAGATGAGTTCCTTTTTACTGCAAAATCAATTAAAATTTTCTTTCCATAGATGATTTTTTCTCAATTATTCCACTTGAATTTACTCATAAGATCAGTTTACCAGCTAATTTACCCATACTTCCTTCCAAGTGCCTTGTGCCTTAGCTCTCTTGTAAAAGCAAAAATACCTATCAGGATATTGAATGTTATACATTCTTTGGTTCATGTAAGGCACAAGGGCCCATTAAGATAGACCACAAAAGTCTGTGTGTGTGTGTGTGTGTGTGTGTGTGTGTGTGTGTGTGTGTATGAAGGTGTGTATCAAAGAAAAGTTTCCAAAATACCCTTTCTAATTTATACTTATAGTAACAGAATATGGAATTTCCAGAAAATATTCATTTTTTCTATTATAATTAAAAGATCATATCTAATATTTTCTCAGAACCATATTGTCTACAATTTAACTCCATAAACAATCTGCATTTTCTTTCTATCTCTATAATAAACACTAGCCAAAATAAAATAAGCTTGGGGAGGAAAAGCATAATTTTTTTCATTTCCCTGACAAAGTTCATCATAGACTTAAGCACAGGTCAAGTCCTTCATCCATGGTAAACCTAGTTTATGTCCTGTTCACTGCCCAGTGATTAATTTCAAAGTTAACAATTCTAGGGATACTGATATTCTAATATGAGTCTCTAGATCTGACACATATTTTATTTAGCCCCCCAAAATACTTAGAAATTCATTTTGTAAGTTTATCTGTCTTAGTTAGGATTCCATTGCTGTAAGCAGACACCATAACCAAGATAACTCTTCCTTATGTTATTTTTTAATGAGATATTTTTATTTACATTTCAAATGTTATCCCCTTTCTAGTTTCCCCTCCAAAAACCCCCTATCCATTCTCCCCTTCCCCTGACACCAATCAACCCACTCCCACTTCCTGGACCTGGCATTTTCCTATACTGGGGCATAGAATCTTCATAGAGCCAAGGGCCTCTCCTCCCATTGATGACTGACTAGGACATACTCTTCTACATATGCAGCTAGAGCCATAAGTTTTACCATGTGTTTTCTTTGATTGGTAGTTTAGTCTCAGAGAGCTCTGGGGGTACTGGTTATTTCATATTGTTGTTCCTCCTATGGTGTTGCAAACCTCTACAACTCACTGGGTACTTTCTCTACCTCCTCCATTGGGGATCCTGTGCTCTGTCCAATGGATGGCTGTGAGCATCCACTTCTGTATTTATCAAGCACTGGCAGAGCCTCTCAGGAGACAGCTATATCAGGCTCCTGTCAGCAAGCTCTTATTGGCATCCACAGTAGTATCTGGTTTTAGAGGTTGTCAATAGAATGGATCCCCAGGTGGGGCAGTCTCTGGAAGGTCATTCCTGCAGTCTCTGTGTCACACTTTGTCTCTGTAACTCCTTCCATGGGTATTTTGTTCCCCCTTCTAAGAAGGACTGAAGTATCCACACTTTGGTCTTCCTTCTTCTTGAGTTTCATGTGTTTTATGAATTGTATCTTGGGTATTCCAAGCTTCTGGGCTACTATCCACTTACCAGTGAGTGCATATCATGTGTGTTCTTTTGTGATTAGGTCACCTCATTCAGGATGATACCCTGCAGACCCATACATTTGTCTAAGAATTTCATAAATTCATTGTTTTTAATAGGTGCATAGTACTCCATTGTGCAAATGTACCACATTTTCTATATCCATTCCTTTGTTGAGGGACATCTAGGTTCTTTCCAGCTTCTGGCTATTATAAATAAGGCTGCTATGAACATAGTGGAGCATGTGTCCCTATTACATGTTGGAGCATCTTCTGGGTATATGCCCAGGAGTGATATTGCTGGATCCTCAGATAGTACTATGTCCAATTTTCTGAGGAACATCCAAACTGATTTCCAGAATGGTTGTACCAGCTTGCAACTCCTATCAGCAATGGAGGAGTGTTCCTCTTTCTCCATATCCTCACCAGCATCTGCTGTCAACTGAATTTTTGATCTTAGCCATCACGACTGGTGTGAGATGAAATCTCAGGGTTGTTTTGATTTACATTTCATTGGTGACTAAGGATGTTGAACATTTTTTTAAGTGCTTCTCAGCCTTTCAGAATTCTTCAGTTGAGAATTCTCTGTTTAGCTCTGTACCCCATTTTTAATAAGGTTATTTGGTTTTCTGCAGTCTAACTTCTTAAGTTCTTTATGTATATTGAATATTAGCCCTCTTTCAGATTTAGGATTGGTAAAGATCGTTTCCCAATCTGTTGGTTGCCTTTTTGTCTTATTGACAGTGTCCTTTGCCTTACAGAAGCTTTGCAATTTTATGAGGTCCCATTTGTTAATTCTTGACCTTACAGTACAATCCATTTGTGTTATGTTCAGGAATTTTTCCCCTGTGTCCATATGTTCAAGGCTCTTCCGTACTTTCTCCTCTATAAGTTCACTGTCTCTGGTTTTATGTGGAGGTCCTTGATCCACTTAGACTTGAGCTTTGTACAAGGAGATAAGAATGGAACAATTAGCATTCTTCTACATGCTAACTAACCACCAGTTAAGCCAGCACCATTTGTTGGAAATGCTGTCTTTTTTTCACTGGATAGTTTTAGCTCCTTTGTCAAAGATCAAGTGATCATAAGTGTGTGGGTTCATTTCTGGGTCTTCACTTATATTCCACTGATCTACCTGTCTGTCGCTGTATTAGAACCATTCAGTTTTTATCATAATTGCACTGTAGTATAGCTTGAGGTCAAGGATGGTGATTCCACCAGAGGTTCTTTTATTGTTGAGAACAGGTTTTGCTATCCTAGGTTTTTTTGTTATTCCACATGAAGTTACAAATTGCCCTTTCTAATCTGTGGAGGATTGAGTTGGAATTTTGATGGGGATATAATTGAATCTGTAGATTGCTTTCAGCAAGATAGTCATTTTTACTATATTAATCCTGCCAATCCATGAGCATGGGAGATCTTTCCATCTTCTGAGATTTTCTTCGATCTCTTTCATCAGAGATTTGAAGTTCTTATCATAGAGATCCTTCACTTGCTTAGTTGGAGTCATATGAAGATATTTTATATTATTTGTGACTATTGTGAAAGGTGTTGTTTTCCTAATTTCTTTCTCAGCCTGTTTACCCTTTGTGTAGAGGAAGGTCACTGATTTATTTGAGTTAATCTTATATCCAGCTACTTCACTGAAGTTGTTTATCAGGTTTAAAAGTTCTCTGGTGGAATTTTAGGGGTCACTTATATATACTATCATCTGCAAATAGTGATATTTTGACTTCTTTCTTTCCAATTTGTATCCCTTTGATCTTCTTTTGTTATCTAATTGCTCTGGCTAGGACTTCAAGTACTATATTAAATAGGTAGGGAGAGAGTGGGCAGCCTTGTCTAGTCCCTGATCTTAGTGGGATTGCTTCAAGTTTCTCTCCATTCAGTTTGATGTTGGCTACTGGTTTGCTGTATATTGCTTTTATTATATTTAGGTATGGGCCTTGAATTCTTGATCTTTCCAAGACGTTTTTAGTGAATGGGTATTAGATTTTGCCAAATGCTTTCTCAACATCTAATGAAATAATTGTGTGGGGTTTTTTTGGAGTTTGTTTATATAGTGGATTACATTGATGGATTTCCATATATTGAACCATCCCTGCAACCCTGGGATGAAGCCTACTTGATCATGATGGATGATCATTTTGATATGTTCTTGGATTCATTTTTTGAGAATTTCATTGAGTATTTTATATCGATATTCATAAGGGAAATGGGTCTGAAGTTCTCTTTCTTTGTTGGGTCTTTGTGTGGTTTAGGTATCAGAGTAATTGTGGCTTCAGAGAATGAACTGGGTAGAGTACCTTCTGCTTCTATTTTGTGGAATGGTTTGAGGAGTATTGGAATTAAATCTTCTTTGAAGGTCTGATCGAACTCTGCACTAAACTCATCTGGTCCTGGGCTTTTTTTGGTTGGGAGACTATTAATGACTGTTTCTATTTCTTTAGGGGATATGGGACTGTTCAGATCATTAATCTGATCCTGATTTAACGTTGGTACCTGGTATCTGTCTAGAAAATTNTCCATTTCATACAGGTTTTCCAGTTTTGTTGAGTATAGGCTTTTGTAGTAGGATCTGGTGACTGTTTGGATTTCCTCATATTCTGTTCTTATGTCTCCCTTTTTATTTCTGATTTTGTTAATTAAGATACTGCCCCTGTGCCCTCTAGTTAGTCTAGCTAAGGGTTTATCTATTTTGTTGATTTTCTCAAAGAACCATCTCTTGGTTTGGCTGATTCTTTGTATAGTTCTTTTTGTTTCTATTTGGTTGACTTCAGCCTTAAGTTTGATTATTTACTGCTGTCTACTCCTCTTGGGTGAGTTTGGTTTCTTTTGTTCTAGAGCTTTATTGATTGATTGATTGATTGATTGATTGATT
>NC_034605.1:29318385-29319946 GCF_900095145.1 Mus pahari | reverse complement strand
TCTCCCTTTGTGATTTCTTTCTTGTTTCTCCTTCCATGTTTAGACCCTGGATGGTTTTGATCAATTCTTTCACCTGTTTGGTTGTGTTCTCCTGTAATTCTTTAAGGGATTTTTGTGTTTCCTCTTTAAGGACTTCTACCTGTTTAGCTGTGTTCTCCTGTATTTCTTTAAGGAAGTTACTTATGTCCTCCTTAAAATCCTCTACCAGCATCATGAGATATGATTTTAAATCAAAATCTTGCTTTTCTGGTGTGTTGGGGTATCCAGGACTGGCTGTGGTGGGAGAACTGGGTTCTGGTGATGCCAAGTAGTCTTGGTTTCTGTTGGTAATATTATTGCATTTGCCTTTCACCATCTGGTAATCTCTGGTGTTAGATGTTCTTGCTGTCTCTGGCTGAAGCGTATTCCTCCTGTGTGTCTCTAAGCCTGTGTCAGCACTCCTGGGAGACCAGCTTTCTCCTGGCAAGACCAGTGCACAGAGGGCTGCAGAACAGCCCCACCTCCTGGGTGCAGATGTAGACCCATAGGACCCTTGCCAGCTGCTCTGCCACTTCTTCAGCCTGTGCACTTCTGATTGAACCTGCCTTCATTAGTCACTGGAGAGAAAATGGCAATCTCCCCTGAGTCCCAAGGTCAGAGCACTCCCTGAAGGCAAGCTCTCCTCTGGCAGGGAAGGTAAAGGACAACATTTAATTGGGGATGACCTCCATTTTCAGAGGTTCAGTCCAGTATCATGGCAGGAAACATGGCGGCATCCAGGTTGATATAATGTTAGAGAAGGAACTGAGACTTCTACATCTTGATTGGAAAGCAACCAAAATAGACTTCCAAAATAGATTCCAGGAAGTTAGAAGAGCGTCTCAAAGCCCACCCCCACAATTACACACTTCCTCCAACAAGACTACACATATTTCAACAGGGACACATCTCTGAATAGTGTCACTCCCTGTTGGGCCAATCATCAAAAACATGAATCTATGGGCGTCAAACATATTTATTATCCACACACTGATAGGAAAATCAAACAAAGACATTACCAGGAAAGAAAACTTTAGGCCAGTATTTCTGATAAAGATAAAAGCTCCTCAACATAGCATCCAAAATAGAAGACCTGAGCAATACAATATAATTATAGATGAAAAGAGATATTACAGCGGATAACAATGAAACCCAGAGGACTGTTGCAGAATTCTTGAAAAACCTGTATTCCAAGAAATTGAAAAAAAAACCTAGGATAAATTAATAAATTGTTAAGCACATATGAGGTACCAAAATTAAATCAAGGTGATAATTAGGTCAATGATAAGCAATAAAATTGAGGTAGCAATGATGAATTTCTCAACTAAAGTAACCGGAGAGCTATGTATTTTACCACTGAATTCCATCAGAAATTCAAGGACTAACTGACACCAAAGGTCCTCAAATTGCTCCATAAACTGAAAGGGAAAGATATCATCAAACTCTTTTATGATGCCAATGATACATGAAAAAAAGAAAGATAGTGAGAGAGGGGGGGAGAGAGAGAGAGAGAGAGAGAGAGAGAGAGAGAGAGAGAGAGAGA
>NC_034605.1:29302560-29317409 GCF_900095145.1 Mus pahari | reverse complement strand
ATGTGTGTGTATGTGCATGTGCGTGGGGGGGGGGGAGTGAAGGAGACATCTTTCTCTAAGAGCTATCTGTGATGCTTCTGGAATCCTAAGCTAGTGGTGAGTAGTTTTGAGAATGTGGTCAATACTTCAGTTTTATAACAATACCAGTGATAAAGAATTGATCAATGATATATTTAATTTTCATTTTAGTTAAGATATAGAAAGTAGAGGAGTAAAAAAGGGATCCATAATCATCAGTAAGTTCATATTTGACTCCTAGGTTCTTTCTCCTCTCCTGCATTGGCAGAGACTCCAAGAGAGTAAGAGGTCATGGCTAGAGAGTGACAGGACTCATCTAGGCAAGTGAAGTGAAATATAGATCACATACATCACTGTCTTTTAGTCTGCCTTAAAAACTCAGTAAAACCTCTTTGTTGAGCTTTCCTGTCAGAAACAAGGGTTCAATGGGTCTGCCCTGAAGAACAATTTCTCAACAACTAGCTTGACCTGAATGTGAAAACACAGAAATCCACAACCTCCAGTGCAGGAGGGCAAACACAGAAATCTCAGAGAGGAGCTAAAAGTCAGGGAACAACAAGCAGAAGATGAAGAGCAGTTGGGAGGTCGATCTCTTTCTATAGAAAAACAGGACTTGTGAGGGACGAAAAGGTTGTTTGGAATAATACGTCACTTGAACTGCATGCAGAAATAAAAAATTTCAACTGAAAATATACCCAACCCACCAAGGAAATAAGGAGGCTCCTACAGGTCAAAGATAGGAGATGCAACTATCAGAATCTGCTCCTGAGGATATCAGGATGGTCCATTCAGAGCTCATTTTGAGCCATTTTAAAATATGAGAATTTTCACACCTTTAATTAAGACAATTATCCATTTTCTCCAAACTTACTGATTAGATCTCATTTGTAGGCTTATATGAACAGCGCTTTTCCAAACTTAAATAATAAATGGCTTGGATAAAACAATGTATTAAAAAATGGCATAATGCATTGAACTTGATAAATAATAGTACTAATTACCCATTTTATTCTTGTCTCAACTCGCCTAAGAGTCAACATCTATTTGTATGGTTGGAGAGGCCACACTCAGTGACCCCCAAACTCTTACTTGCACCTCAGTTCTTTCCTGCTGCAAATGTTTCTGATTTCATTTGTTCTTCAGCTACCACTTCACAAAGGCTCAAGTCTCTGGGAAGCAGAAAATAATGGTGGAGACCCCGAAACATTGTCCTCCTGGCTTTCATTGAAACTAGGACAACAACAAGTACCCCCACTTCCGAAGTGGTCCCCTGGGCACCTCTGAGTTTCCTTCCTCCATCTGCCTCTCCCAGCTCACTCCAACTCTAACAAATCCCCAAGCCCCATATGTCAGGACTTTCTATTGAATTTGAATTGTTCAGATGAGTTCCACATTCTACTGATTGATAAGCCAGAGTAAAGTCAAAGGTCACTTTACAGACTTTGAGTCTGAGGTGTTGAAGGAAGATAATCATACGCCAGATTACTGAGGCTTGTGGGTATTGGAGCCAGAGCATGCTCCCAGAACTAGACTGTAGGGAGAAGTAAACTAGGTCATGAATTAATAACCCAAGGATAATGGCAGACACCTTTTGGAAGTCACTTACAGTCAGATTGTTGGATGTGTCCCCAAAGCGGTACCCCAGTTCTATCCATCCCCAGTCTCTTCCACCATGATGCTTGATTTCCTGTTTCCTTGTTATGTTTTTCCTCCTAAAATTTGAAACACGCTTCTTTTTCACTCACAGAAAACTTTTATTATCAAATATATTTTGCAGATTCTTGTATCTTAAATTTTATACCCACTAGAACTGGGTAGAAACTGATTCTGTCTTTATTCATTCAGCAATCAATTCATCAATCCAGTTGATTATTTATAAGTCCTTTTATGTGACTGATACCATTTGTTCTAGTTAGATACATGGTAGGATGTTCACAAGAAAGGGGGAATTTGAGATTTTATAGCACTTTTCTACTAACCTGTCCTTTGATGTCATTATTAAATAAAACAAAATAGGGCCTGTGAAATATCTCAGTAAGCAAGGATGCTTATTCCCAAGCCTGATGACCTGAACTCAATCTCTGGAACCCGCACTGTGGAAGGAGAGAACCAACTCCCAACCAATTTCCCTCTGCCTCCCACACATTCTACCACTTGAGCTCTCACACACATACCAAAATAAATAAAATAAACACAAATATAAGAAAAATGCACCCTCAAAACACAGGCTAGAGTGTTACCATTGTTAAAACTCCTTACCCAGCTGAAATGAGACATGTGATATCCATTAAACATCTCAAATGGTGAAAGAAGTTTAAGAGGTCTAGAGACACTGGGTAAATACGAGTGGCGGCTACAAACAGCTCCTCATAGATGGTTTTGCTTTAAAATGAGAACCCCATCGGTTTCAATTGTTAAAGACTCCTAGTCAATAAATAGCAGGAAGTATCAAACACTAGAGAATCTCCCGTAGTAGTGCACTGAACGTCTGGGAACAAATTTGCCAGCTGTCTCTGAGAGTTAATCCTTTCTGGGTCATCTTGCAATTGGCCCCTAGTTAACAGCTTCACAGCATTAAAAAAAAATAGTATTCAATGTCTAGTACAATATACTTTAGCCAGACTCATTTTCTATCCAACACTCAAGAGGAGACCAGTGAGCACTCAGGCTCATGGTGACAATGTGTTCAGATCTGTCTTCAGAGGGAAAGATGTTCCTCTGTTATCAATTGCTGTTAATGTGTTTTAGTGAAATTACTGATGAAAAAAAAAAACCCTTTTTATTAAAAGGAAACACAACAGAGTTGCTCAGCAAAACAGTAAGTGCTGAAAATATTTTAAGTATACAAAAGCTGAATTTTGGAATATGCAGGGCTTGCTCTATAAACACTGCTTCCCAAGGACAAACTAAGACGAAAAGAAGGAGGAGCAGGTGAAAGAGGAGGTGAAGGAGGGAGGGAGGGAGGGAGGGAGGGACAATAATCAGTATTGCAGGATTACAGGGAATTCATATTTTAATTATGTATACAAATTACTTAGTGTTGCCAGCAAGACCCATAGATTACATTAAACCAGAGGAGGAAGATATGGCTCAGCGAGTTCTCACAGGGACCAATATCAAACTGCCATGGAAGGTTTACATTACTATGTACTGTGTGTGACTCCGAAGATGGAAAATGCAAATAAGTGTAAATAAATGTTAAATACTGCACGTGGTGGACAAGAAATATTGAAAGTGAATTTGAGATCAGAGAAGTATCACAGAAGCATAATGATGGGGATTAGAATCAAACACAGATATAGCTCACTCAAGGCTGTCAGGAGTGTTTCTGAGAGGCCCAGGGAGGAGGAGAAAGTCTGATATATATAGAGAGAGAGATAGATAGATAGATAGATAGATAGATAGATAGATAGATAGATAGATAGATAGATAGATATAATTTCATTGATGACATGCCGGAAACTAGGCACAGACCTCTGTCTAACTTATCTGTGACCTACGGTGTCACGCTAGCCAGTATTTCATTACTTATTGCATTTTACTAGCATGTATTAATTATATATATTATAATAAATAGTATTATACTAAAGGTTTTCCTTTTGCTATTTCATGCATCTGTGTTATACACCTTGGTCGTACTCACCCGTCACCTCTCTTGTCCATCCTAATCATGTTGGTCCCTTCCCTCTTCCTCAGTGGTATGCCTTTGACTTTCGTGTCTCTGTGTGTGACCCATGTGTTTCATTTGGATTGCTTAGATGAACAAGTCATTTATAGCTAAGGGGTCATTTATAGAAGCACCGACACCTTACTGTACCTCAACAACTGAAACTAATGTCTCTCTCCTCTCCAGCAGCTGTGAGCTGCCTGTAGATCCTCAGGGAGGGGAGGAACCCCATCCTTGGGCTGGCTTAGAACTCACTGTATGTTGAAATATACAGTGTTCTAGTTACTTTTTATTGCTCTGAAGAGACACTATGGCCAAGGCAACTTATAGAGGAATGAGTGTATTGGCACTTCCGGGGGGTTACAGTTCATGACTATCATGTCATGATGCTCCCACACCCTGGTCGTGTGTTCAGGGACTCACCTTCAGGCGTCAAGAATGCTATACCAGCATTCTACCAACTTCAGCTCCATCCCTAGTCTACTAGCTGACATTTTACATATCTTTTGGAGACTAGGGCTCACTGTACACTGCTGGCTTACCTGGAACTCACTATGTAAACTAGGCTAGCTTCAAATTCATAGAGATCATTCTAACTTGCTTCTCAAGTTCTGGGCTTAAAGGCATGCATGCATCACCATGCCCATCCTCAGTTGGCAGTTTTTAAAGGAATGGTGATGGTGCTCAGTTGAACTAGCTTTACTCTGTTTTGATCCAGTTAGTCAGTCTTGGGCAAACTGATCCTCTCTCCATACCTTCTGGAGGCACTTTCTGCCAGCTTCATTGCTAATGGTTAGAGATAACTTTGTTCACGCTAAAGACCCCCTCCTTGTCGCAGACAAGGTAGAAGGTGAGGATCAACAGCCCCTGAGGCTGTCCTCTGACTGTCACATGTCTTCGGGTGTGTGTCTCTGTGTACATTTGAATGTGTGAATATATGTTTCCATGTGCATGAGCTCACAGACTAAGGCAACATGCATGGGGCCTGCAGAAGTCTATACCAGACGGGGTCCAGGAGCTAAAAGTGGATACATGCCTCCATTGCTAACCCAGAGCAATCTTCAAATGGTAGCCACTAATAAAAAAAAAAAAATTAGTCTTCTCCAAGGGAGTCTTACTGGGGAAATAAACCTCTCTTAAGGGTGGGTCCCCTGTGCAGCAGTAGATGGCCAGCACTAAATAAACTCAAAGGCAATCCTTGGAAATTCTTTGTCTCATAATGTTATGTCAGGACATGTTTGTTTGTTTGTTTGTTTCCTGCCTTACAGATCTGCATATATATTATGGCTTCCAATTTTGAGTTTTTATGGGATTCCCGAGTGTATGAACATGTGTGTCACTGTGTCTCCATGCATTTGCATTTCCTGTGCTTTTTCTTTGGTTCTTTTTCTTGTTTGCTTGTTTTGTTGCATTCCAATTTGTTTGTTTCTGATTTATTTTATTTCATTATTATTTGTTAGATTCTTGTTTGTTTTCTCTGGGGAGACAAAAAAAAGGTGTGGATTCAGATGGAAGGGGAGGTGGGAAGAAACTTGGGAGATGTAGGGGGAAAGCAAACTGTAATCTGAATATATTGCATGATAAAAAATCTTTTTTCAATAAAAGAAAAAGGACAAAGACAAAACAAAACACACACAATTATCTCTTATAATGTAGTGTCTGTGCAGATAGCATAATGATTATACTTTGAATTCAAAAACAGCCCTTGCTATTCAGTCATAAAGAAAGAGGACTGGGAAGAAGGCAAATACTGCTTTATATTATTAGAGAAGATAAAATAATATGACTTAAATAATCCCAGAGGTTGTTTTATGTGACAAAAGAAAAACCTCCCCTCACCAAAAAAATAAATAAATAAATAAATAAAATCCTTGTTTAATGAGTTCTTCAAACAATTAAAAGACTGGCTCACAGAGAGAAGAACAAAAGCAATGAGAATAATTAAGACACAGGGTGTGGAGAGTTAGGAAGGAAGCTTGGCTTCCAGCTAAGAGAACTGTGGGGTGATGGGAGCAAGGGTGCTGGAAGGGGTGGGATTTCTGGGGTCTTAGAACCTAGCCTAAGATCTGCCTGCAGGTGTGGAGCACAAAGGCCACTTGGCCACTGCAAAGCTCTCTGCTGCTAAGAGCAAGAGGGTGCTTTGCCACTGTTCAGAAATATGGGCAGCAATTAAGATGTAACAGCTTCTAGGAAGGTGACTTTGACACATTTCTTGTCTTCCTAAGGTGGGGGGAAAAAACCTGTCTCCATCACTTCCGAATCCTCTACCCAAGGCTGTGTTCAGTCTCAGAAACAGATCTGAGCCTTGAAAGTTACATCAATTACATGAGCGCTGTCTCTTTCTTGCCAGCAAGCAGCATGAGTGGAACTCCTGCGGTCAACCCCACTTCTTCAGAGAGCAGGGAAATCTCAAGGAATGAAGGACATGCCTCAGCAGACAGAAGTGACAACTGCAAGCTATAAGAGTTTTATGACTGGGAGCACAAATAAAAAACGAAAGAACTAGACCTACGAAAGTATTTTACACATTAAAAGAGCTCTATAATTGCCTTCTTTGCAAGACTGTCAAAGGCAGAAACCAGGACCATTTACAAAGCAATTAGGTGTTATCCTGGGGAAAACATAGCATTAAAAAGGAGATTACAGACAATCATTCAAAGCGGTTTTTCTTGCGCCCTGTAGGGCCCTTTTCTTAAAATGTGCAATCGAGGAGCTGACCTATGAGGGGTATCTGATGAGGTTTCCCAGTGCAACTGCTAATGGCGAGGCACCGCTTCATTAGAGCACACCTCCGCTGCTTATCGAAGACCTGCAGTGCCCCCCCCAAACATGACTGGATGCTTTCTCCTATAAGGAGAAACTGTCAGTCATTGACAAGTGACAAATAGAAGACAAAAGACATTGCATAGCAACCCCAAGGATGCACAATCTAAGTGTGGAGGAGAGCTGACTGCAAATATGAAGATCAGGCGGTAATGGAGGAGAAGAGGAGAACCAGGAGACCTATCCCTGAGAGTAGTCCCCCGGCAGCCAGACCCTTTGCTCTCTGGGAGTTTTTTCTTTTCCAGCTGAAGAGTATGAGATACAAGTCACCCACTAAATCTCAGAGTCCATCGATTTAAAGTTTTTCCTGCTTAGTTCACCCAGGACTTCTTCCCTGGACTCTCCTGCCATGAAAGGCATCTTTATAATGAAGATGCTGCTTCGTGTGTGTTCTTACTCGCTGGGGAATATTCGTTGCTTTGCTCTGAATTCCTTTTCTCCACTCCTTGCTTTGTGTTCCATTGCTCCTGTACCGAATGCGGTCCATGTGTTCCAAATATGGAGGCAAAACAATGTTCTCCCAGTTGCCATCTTTACAAGGAGGTGACCATTGTCAGCTTTTTCAGGATGGGTAAGATGTTGTTTTAAGCTCAGGGTGACAACGCACATAGAAATAGCAGAAATAGTGCAGTAGCAGAAAGTATCACGTTGGATTACAGTTAGAAAGACCCAAGTGCGACAGAAATCTAACAGATGTACCATACAGACATGGGTGGCTTCAGCTGTACTATCATCACCCAGTAAATGAGAGTTTTAAAGAACCATAATGAATATTAAATACAGACTGCTTAGATCTCAATGCCAACAGCTATTTGAACTTCAACAACTTGCTAGCTTCTTAAAGCACCAGTGTTCCCATTTCTAAAATGGCCAGGTAGTAGTAGACAATAATATAATTAAGTTAAATAATCTGAACGACTTAGTACTGTGCAAAGCATATTGTTAAGGAAACAACCAGTTGGACATAGTGGTTCATGACTGTAATTCCAGCATTTAAGACTCTGAAGAAGAAGAATTCCCAGGATCTTCAGACTGACATGCTGGCAAGAAGAAGAAATTATGCAACCCATTGTAGCTTATATTAGGAAGTCATAGACAGAATGAATGAAAGAAAAAATAAGCTTCACGTTGGTTGAGTGATATTTTAAAGGAACCTTGCAAACATTCAATCCACGGAAGTGTCAAGATAAAGATTCTCCAAGGAGCAGGTTTCTAAGAGTCCATGCTATGTGTCACTACAAATGTCAATGTCTATGAACAGAGACAGGAAGGAACTCTTTAAGCTGGGCCTTATTCAGAGAGTTGGCAACCTAATAAAACAGGATGAACACCCCCAAAATCTGTCTCCCTTCTCATCTCCAGCCAGCACATTTGCTAGGGAATGGGAAAACAGGCAGCCAGTGTTTCCAAAGGTTAGCCTTTTTCCCTCATGCCCTTCTCTTAACAGCTGGATTTGCATCCTGCCAAGACCACTGGGATTTGCCTTCCACCATTCCACTTGGGCTAGGTGTTTGCTTGGGACTAGGGGCCTATTAGTAGTGAAGCCGTGGATGTTTACAATTTATGCACAGATGTATACACAAATGTGCCCTCATACTATAAAATCAAAGTGACCCTCTCTCACTGAGAACCCTCTATCAGGTTCACCTATAGGACATGTTAAAATTCATATACCCCTAGCGTATCTGATTCAACAGGTGATGCCCAAGAATTTATATTTTGAACAAGTTTCTCCTCGGGTGATGTTGCAGCTGACCTGGGAACTTCATAATAAGAGGTAAAATTCAAGCAAAAGAAGGCCTGATTCTTAGTAGAGCCACCCTCTGCACCTTGGATACTAAGGGCATGAGGAGCATTGATCCAACATATATAAAAGCCAGATATAAAAGCCATCTTTCTAAACCAGTCATGAATATTGCTATTAAGTTCTAAAGTCTGGTAAAGACTGAGTAAGTCTCTAGGGCAGGGAAAACATTTGTGCTTGTGAACATAAGATTTGAATCCCTTTTGATCAATCGTTGGTCATACTTAATAAACAGATTTTAAAACAACACTTAAGAAAAAAAATCCAGTACACAAGCAGAAAATATGTACTTTGAACTCACTTTGAAGGTCAACCTGCACTGATAGCAATACCATGCATAGAACTGGGCTGTGATGGAGCTTACAGAGCATGCACCCAACAATGTAAAACAGTAGACAAACAGAGGTGTTGAAGGTTTTGAAGATCCAAGCATGGTCTGGTGGGGACTCAGACTCCTAAGAAAAAGCTGAAAATCATTCATCAGACAGAGCAATGGACACTCTAAACTACTGCAATAAAAGCCAGGGCAGCAGAAGGATTTGCAGAAGAAGCCAAAAACCCTCCTCCCCTTGGCCCTGGGTACTCAACATTGAGAACCAGCACAGCAGAAGCAAGCCAACATTGTTTCGAAAAGACTTGTGGTGCCAGGGTAGCTCAGCTACCTAAGACCCTTTGTGGAAGCACACTCTTGAAAAACTCATACCAAGAGTTACCAGGACCCAATAGAATAGTCTTAACAAATAGAATGTCGGGAAACCGTGGAAAGAAACCTGCACAGCATTCCAGTGAGCTGAAAACCTGGCAGGAACCAAAGCCTACAGAGATCCTTCCAGACTCCAAGCAAGATATCAAGATATAAATTGGGCTTATCAACACCCTGTCATGGAGGGGAGGGGGTCAGGATGTCCCAACCATTATAGGAACTTATAAAGGGTTCAGGGAGGCACAACGTGGATTAGGTCACATGATAGGGCAGATGACATCGTCAGAAGCATGTGACTGGTGGGAGCACTTACTAAGCTTCTCGGTAACCTAGACCTGACTTAGCAGGTGATTAGGGAAGCCCAGTGGTGCTTAGTGTTTGCCATCGATGATGTCTACCAATTCAGGCTTGAGAGGTCCACCACCCAGGAGGAAGCTGTCCACACCAGGATGGCTTGCTAACTCTTTGCAGGTTGCTCCAGTCACAGAACTTCCCTAAATGACGTGGGTGTTCTGAGCCACCACATCAGGCATTGGAATCCAACCATCCCCGTAGCTTCTCATGTAATTCCTGGGCCGGCTGAGGTGTGGCAGTTTTGCCAATACCAAGGGCCCATATGGTTCATAGGCCAGGATGACTTTGTTCCAGTCCTTCTTCACGTTATCTGTAGTGACCTTGGTTTACTCAAAAACAACCATCTTGGTAATGCCCGCTTTCCTTTCACTTAGTTCTCCCCAGTGCAGGCAATCACTGCGTAGGTCACTTTCTACCATCTGACTCCCCAAAGATGTCCCAGCACTACCCATGTGGCTCCTAAGTCTCTTAGATCATTCCAGGGCTGGTCTCCCCAGTGGAACTGGTCACTCCGTACCAGTTCTGCATTGCCACAGCAATCTTGATTACCTAAAGAAGTCTAAGTAGGGGATGGGATGTGCGCAAACTACGTTCCCGTCTGCCCACCCCTTGGCAGTGTTCTGGGTGCAGATGAGTTCTCCCGGGCACTTCTTCCTCTCATTCATCTTCCAGTTGCCTACACAAAGAACTTCCTGGATGGCGCCATTGCTCTAGGACTTACAGTATGAGTCATTAGGAGTAAACTTTTAATAAGAATATTATGATTTATTTTAACTACTCTCCATTCATTATCAGTCTAGTCTCAGAAACACAAGCTACCCAATAAAATAACAAAATATTCTTGAGGTTTAAATTTATGTTTAAATTCTTCCACAAGTTAAAGAAAAGGCTAAATGGGACAGAGTAATTAATGGACTCATTAAACCCTTGATCTTCAGGTTCTAGGTTCTATCCACCTCTGTCTTTTATTTTAAATATTATTCAGGACACAATTTCTGAAGTGAGTCTTGTCAGGAAATATTATAGAAAAGCCTGGAAGAGATGCCACAAAGCCTTATCCATATCAACTGCATAGTTTAATGGCATTCTGTCCTGTTGAATGCTAAGACCTCAGGTAAGCATGAAAGGTCACGGGAGCAATGTGGAACTTCACTTTGCACTGAAAAAAAATGCACTTCTGGTCTCCACTGACTTGTCTTTCATAGTAATGATGTAGTGAAGCAAGATTGAAAAGGAATGGATGATAAGCTTTATTTGGGAAATTTTAGTGTCTTCTGACTTCCGATCACTAATAAATAACTTTAAAGGCAGAGCCTCTTACATAATCTTCTGATCTCATTATGCCTTAAATAACTGGAGTGTGTGTTTCTCCTAACTCTTAATACCTAAGTCTACTGACCTGCCCACATGATTCTTCAGTTTTTAACTCAAATCTTCCCTCTTTTAGGCAAGAACATGTTCAATGAACTGTAACCTCACCAAGAAAATGAAATGAATAATTGAAAAGAATAGTGTCCCATTTCTACTTTGCTAATCAAATTTCTTTGATTATCTGCATTTTTTACGTAGCCTGATACTTGGAAAGAACATTTTTGTTGGTATTAGTTTTTTTTTCCTTGACTAAAGCTCAAACTATATCTCATCTTCATCTTTGAAGACACAATTGATTACTCTCCAATCATGTAATAAACACAAATTGGATACTCTTTGTAAAATCCATTTCTAGACAGATTGTCCCCCCTACATACATTTTTAAAAAGTCAGACCACTGAGACCTAAGGGGAGAAATATAACTAGTAGAAGACAAGACTCCAGGCACATCTGATAATTCCACCTTTCTAGTGCATGGGAGGCAAATTCCTAAACAGGTTTTTCTCCATTCTGTGTAATTATTAATGTTCAGACACGAGGGAGGTGACCTCAGAAGAAAGAACCAACTCTTTGTTCATATAACATTCACTAATTGAGCTATTAACCGTTTCACTAAATAACACAAACACACACACACACACACACACACACACACACTGTCCATCTTTGGTGTGTGTGTCTTCTGCTCCTTATACTCTATAGACACTGTGTAGCTTTTAGATTGAATGTATCATACTATCTTCCCATCTCAGAACCCAGTCACTGGCTCTGAACACTTCCTCTCTCTGCAGAAGTGCTCTCTCTGCCATGGCTTCCCGTCATGATGAACTATATCCACTCTCAAACCAGGGGCCAAAATAAACCCTTCTTTCTTTTAGTTGTTTATGCTGGTATTTTGCCAGAGTGATCAGAAAAATAACTAATACCATGGCAGATTCATATCCTAGTTAGCATCTGCTGGAATTCGAACAACTACCTTGGGAAACAGTTGTCTGTGGGAAACAGATGAAATCCTGTGTCCATGTGTGTGGTTAACAAGAGGACAGCCATGTCAAGAACCCCGATGACTCACACCCACAGGAATGGCAAAACCTTCCTCAGCCTAGGCTCAAAAGCCTAGTCCAAGCACAGATGTTACTAAGGACTGACCTCTATCTAACCCAGTGTCAGCCACAGCTTCCTTGGCCCAGGTGTCTGCAGCCTGAAGCTTCTCCCCGACCAAGATCTCCTGCTGAGATTAGCTGATCTGCCTCCTCCTTACTCAGCTGTATATAGTAAGTAAGAGTAATAAATGCATTAAGATTTCCATGCCATTGATGTTTCTCCATCAGAGTGCACGACCACCTTATCCCAGCTTTTCTGTACATAGGTTTATCCTTTCTTTATTCCTTTGTTGCCCAAGTCAGGTCAAGCCAAAACCGTGTAGGTCTCAGCACTTGTTCTTTGGTATTTTTAATCCTATGCCATACTTCCTTCATCAGTCCCTCCATCCATCATCTTTAATTCCCTTCTTTTAGAAGGCATGGGAGGAACGTAACATTCCTAGGCCGTCTTTGCCTTACTCTCTGTATGAACACACACTTGCACTCTCTGAAAAGCCATTTTGCATTTCTTATTCACTGATCAGAGGCTGAGGACGAATCATATGAAGAACAATCCAGAAAGGCGGATTAAGGAAAAGAGTTCTAGCCTTCAGGGACCCAACAGATCAGAATGCTGAGTGGAGCAAGAGGGTTGAAGGTTGACAGGGAGCCACACAGGAGCTGGATTTTCCATAGAGCGGAGAAGGAGGAAGGAAGGAAGCACGATGGGGAAAGGGAAGCTCCTTACCACAGCCTTACCACTCACCTCCACCATGCACTAAGCTAAAGTAGTCTCTCCTATGCATGTGCTAATTTAGATACTTTGTTATAGTAGTCTTTTAGTGTCTGTATAAGAAATGACTGCTACAAGTTAAAAAGTCCAAAGATGATTCAAGGCTTAATGGCAAAGCATCAGATACTGTATTTCTATAGGCTAGGGAGAGGAGTTCCTGACTTTCTTCAACCACTGAATGCCCGTGTCATTACCCATCATTAAAAGCCACAACAGCATGCCCTCCTGTTCTTCATACCTGCTCTTCATGGCTGACTGCTTTTGCTGTCAGTGCCTCTTCCTCGGACCCACTCGCCTCTATTTCTCCTTTATGACCCCCATCTGGATACACCAGACCTACCTCCCAGTTTTAGCGTTGCCAAGTCAACAACTAAATTCAAACTGCAGCCTGAACTTTCCTCTATGCAAATGAACACATTCCCAAGTTGCTGAGACCAGAGCCGGAGTAGCCTTGGGGAAGCATTGGTTTCCCTTGAAGGACATTAATTCCTGAAGAGCAGTAGCTTTGCCTTGCTCATTGTTTCCCCAACAGTGTGGCAGCACTTGACATTCCATTGAGACTCGATATTTAGTTGTTGACTAAATGACCAATTAACAGAGGTGACACAAACACTGATCATAATATTCATTGCTTACTATGGGGGACTTCTTTAACTTGCTTTCTCTCTTGATTTGCTAAATTTATGTGCATAAATGTGAGTGGGGTGGATAGGGAACAAGACAGAGAATGGCAGATGAGATACAGGGGAGTGAAAAAGAAAGATCTCTATAAACACTAAAATTATCAGTGCTCAGCATTCCGGGCCGAGTGGTGGCATAGCTTTGAAGCAAAGTGATCTAACAACTTTTGGCCTACTTTTGAGACTTAGCAACAGTACTAGCACCTATAAATTAAATCTAAATGTATTTCCTATATAGTGATGTTCTGTGTGGTTTCGAAGTTCTGCTTCTTTCCCCTGGGTGTCTAGGTTCCACAGTGGTGTGGACATGAATGCAGGGTGGCCACACTTCCGGGCACTGCAATAGTACTCTAGCCTCTGACGTACAATCCTAGATCGTCTCAAGCTCACAGCGACAGAGGCAGGGAGAGAGCCGCCTCTGGGTCTACAACCCAGTAGGCAGTAACATACATTTTCTACGTTAAAGCTAATGGAATGGGTGTCACAGTTTTCCTCGAGTCTCCTGAATCACAGCTTTTGAAATGCTTCTTTGAAAGGAAAGCCAAGGCTGTAACGCACCTCGTCTTTATCAATAAGACCTCGGAAAAATTAAGCCATAAGGAAAGATTTTCAAAATGCACTATGAACTTGAATGTAAGCCACAGAGGCTTCCAACAAGAATCAAGCCCGGGGCTTGTGTCTTCTCCCTTCACGAAGCCTTTTAGCTTCTCAGAAAAGGATGTCAGGCACGGTGGACTGGCATCGGGGTGGGAATGGACAGCGAGCCTGGATGGGGATGCAGGAGGATGTAAATAGCAGCGGGCTTGCTTATTGCTGTGGAAATCCCAAAAGCTTCAGTCAGGTTGATTTGTGTTTCACGTGACTGGGCCTGATCAGAGAAATGCCTTTTGTTTAGCCTAGCACTGTTCCCAAAGCCTGTCTCTCATCAAAATGGGGGTAGAAAGGATGAGATCCAGGTGCCTCAACCCTGAAGATTCCTCCGTAACCGAAAACTAAGGGATTTGCTGTTAGAATACATGTGTCAGAGAAGGCCGAATGTGAGCTTGAACCTTAACAAGGTCATATCTGCAGAGCTCCTTCCTGAGCTGTCTTTCTCCCATTTGTTCCTTGGAGCAGGGACAACTGCTGTAAAAGAAAGAAACTTAATCCAAGGTCTCCTGCTGCTTCTCAGTGATTTCATGAGTGCCTGTGAACTTCACTCCCTTATAATCCTAGGCAAAGAAATTTAGGGAACAAAATTATAAGGTAGAAATTAAGAAAAGCAGTGTTTCTATATGCACCTTTATTTTTCTCTGTTTTACAAAACTGTTAGTCATTTTTTTCATTTGTGTATCTGTGAACACTTACATGTGCATACTAGGTAAAAATGGAAAGAAATAAATGAGTGATTAAAATAGAAACTGAACATCCAAAATTTACCAGTCATATTTTATAACAGAATTGATTTTTTTTTTTTTTGGTTTTTTCGAGACAGGGTTTCTCTGCATAGCCCTGGCTGTCCTAGAGCTCACTTTGTAGACCAGGCTGGCCTCGAACTCAGAAATCCGCCTGCCT
>NC_034605.1:29256869-29301730 GCF_900095145.1 Mus pahari | reverse complement strand
AGGAGGAGGAGGAGGAGGAGGAGGAGGAGGACGACGACGACGACGACGACGACGACGACGACGACGACGACGACGACTGAGGCCTGGAGAGATGGAGGGTATCCATCCTCCTCTGTCCTCTGCGTTTGGGCATGGGCACACAAAGGCACACACACAACTGCACATGCAGCACACATATACATAACATACTTCTATACCACATTCACATAAACATACACAGACCCACATACATAGATACATGCATATATATCATATATCATACATGCATACATACATACATACATACATACATACATATATACATACATTGTATACACACACATGCAGAAAAAAGAAGTTCTTACTTTCATATAATCAAGACATAGGTAGTTCTGTCTCACAGGTGTGGCCTTTGGAATGAGAGAGTTATAATTGCCTAGGTACAGAATGATAAAGCCAACCCAAGACAACTTAACCTCCTCAGCTCCTGCGTGTATGCTGACACTCTCAATGATATGATACACCATTCTCATGACTGGAGAGAGTGTTCCGTGTCTATAGTGCACAGAGGACCTGAGTTCAATTCCCAACACCCACATGACAGCTTACAACTGTCTGTTACTCCTAGATCTGACACCCACATGCAGACATCCATGCAGATGAAACACCAATGCACTAAAACACCAAAACACACATGCAGTAGAATAAAAGTAAATTAAAAAGACAGAGATGCCATTCTCCTGACTCTCAGGAAACCAAAATCACGCTGAGCAATCAATAGCAACCATTCTCCTGTTGACAGCACATGAGCAGTATATTCTACTGTGGTTCTGAGTTACTCAGCGCCAGAGTTTCTACAATTCTGCTGTGGTGTAGTCTTATAAAAAATTTATTTCTCTTTCAAAAATCAAAATTCCCCTCTGAAATACAGTTCTAAAATCATGTTTTGCTGATCCTGAATTCTAAGAAAAAGGTGCATGCAGGCTGGACAAAGAGAAGGAACTGGGGAAATAACCAGAACGCATGCTGTTGAGAGCTAGACATTGGTAAGAGCACCTGATATACAATCATGAGGATCGTGTTCAGTGAACACATCTGCCATTATTTCCTAATTCCTAATTAGTGCAGCTATGGCTTTTAAAGATCCATACAAAACACACACTGAATCTAGAATGGCCAGTTTAGCAATTAGAAAAGAAGAGCTAAGTGCTAGGGTAGGAGCCCAGTGGCAGAATCCTGGCCTGCTCAGCATGCACAAGCCACCGGACTCTACCTCCCGAACACAGATAGTCATGGTAATAGTAGTAGTAATAACAACTTCCCCCAGATGTGTGGTTCTGTATATACATGAAAATCTTCTGTTAATTTCTTTATAACCCTTTTCCAGAATATTGCCAAAGTAAAACAAATATATGTGTAACCACTACCACAGTTGACACAAACATTTGGTTATGTTTAATTTGGATCTTTGCTTTCATTAAAGATTGAAAATACTATGGACAAAATTGGGCTCTTCTATGAGCTTGTTATTCTCTCCCATTCCCAGAACCAACCACCATACTATACATATTTGTTAAATACACAATACGTATCTTTGCATTTGTGATTATATCCATTCCTTTCCTGTTACTGTGATAAAAGATCATGACCACTCCAATCATAGAAGAGTTTATTGTAGTTCCAAAGGCAGAGTCCAGAATGGTCGGGAAGCCTGGCCTCGGGCACCTAGAAGAAGAAGTGGCTCAGCACATTTTCTTTGTCCAACAGAAGCAGAGAAAACTGAAGATAGTCAGTGAGAATATAAACAGTCCTTTGAGCAAAGTTCCGGATCATAAAGTATTCCTAACACTTCCAAACTGAGGCATAGCTGGGGACAGTGTTCAAATGTACATGCTGGTGGGGGCACTTCTTAATCAAATAACAAATGATATCAGTCTGTATCTAAAAATGATATGTAAATATTATATTTAGGATATGTATTAACAAGGACGAGAGAGGGTAGAAGCATATTAGAACAAAGTACAGTGATATATGTGCATAAAAATGTCAATGAACCTCAGAGTGAAACTCAAGAAGTTAGACTCCAGAGAATCGAATAACCCTATTTAAAAATGGGGTACAGAATGGAAGGAGTTGCAGAGACAAAGTTCAGAGCTAAGATGAAAGGATGGACCATCCAGAGACTGCCCCACCTGGGGGTTCATCCCATAATCAGCCACCAAATGCAGACACTATTGCATACGCCAGCAAGATTTTGCTGAAAGAACCTTGATATAGCTGTCTCCTGGGAGGCTTTGCCGGTGTCTGAAAAAACAGAAGTGGATGCTCACAGTCATCTATAGGATGTAATACAGGGCCCCCAATGGAGGAGCTAGAGAAAGTACCCAAGGAGCTGAAGGGATCTGCAACCCTATAGGTGGAACAACAATATGAACTAACCAGCACCCCCGGAGCTCATGTCTCTAGCTGCATATCTATCAGAAGATGACCTAGTCAGCCATCATTGGGAAGAGAGACCCCTTGGTCTAGCAAACTTTATATGTCCAGTACAGGGGAATGCCAAGGGCGAAGAAGTGGGAGTGGGTGGGGAGGGGAGCAGGTTGGGGGGAGGGTATAGGGGACTTTTGGGATAGCATTTGAAATGTAAATGAAGAAAGTATCTAATAAAAATTTAAAAATAAATGGGGTACAGAGCTAAACAAAGAATTCTCAACTGAGGAATACCAAATGACTGAGAAGTACCTAAAGAAATGTTCAACATGCTTAATCATCAGGGAAATACAAATCAAAACAACCTTGAGATTCCCACTCATACCAGTCAAAATAACTAAAGATCAAAAACTCAGGTGACAGCAGATGCTGGCAAGGTTGTGGAGAAAGAGGAACACTCCTCCATTGCTGGTGGGATTGCAAGCTGGTACAACCACTCTGGAAATCAGTTTGGTGGTTCCTCAGAAAATTGGACATAATACTACCTGATGACCCACTAATACCATTCCTGGGCATATACCCAGAAGATGCTCCAACATGTAATAAGAACACATGCTCCACTATGTTCTTACAGCCTTATTTATAATAGCCAGAAGCCGGAAAGAACCCAGATGTTCCTCAACAGAGGAATGGATACAGAAAATGTGGTACATTTACACAATGGAGTACTACTCAGCTATTAAAAACAATGAATTTATGAAATTCTTAGGCAAATGGATGGAACTAGAAAATATCATCCTGAGTGAGGTAACCCAATCACAAAAGAACACATATGATATGTACTCACTGATAAGTGGATATTAGCCCAGAAGCTCGGAATACCAAAGATACAATTCACGAACCACATGAAACTCAAGAAGGAAGACCAAAGTGTGCATACTTTGATCCTTCTTAGAAGGGGAAACAAAATACCCATGGAAGGAGTTACAGAGACAAAGTGTGACACAGAGACTGAAGGGGTGACAATACAGAGACTGCCACACCTGGGGATCCATCCCATAAACAATTGCCAAACCCAGACACTTTTGTGGATGCCAACAAGTGCTTGCTGACAGAAGCATGTTATAGCTGTCTCCTAAGAGGCTCCACCAAGCCTGACAAATAGAGGTGGATGCTCGAAGCCTACCATTGGACGGAGCATAGAGTCCCCAATGAAGGAGCTAAAGAAAGGACCCAAAGAGCTGAAAGGGTTTGCAGCCCCATAGGAGGAACAACAAAATGAACTAACCAGTACCCTCAGAGCTCCCAGGGACTAAACCACCAACCGAAGCATACACACGGAGGGACTCATGGCTCCAGCTGCAAATGTAGCAGAGGATGGCCTAGTCGGCCATCAATGGGAGGAGAAGCCCTTGGTCCTGGGAAGGCTCGATGCTCCAGTGTAGAGGAATGCCAGGGCCAGGAAGTGGGAGTGGGTGGGTTGGTGAGCAGAGGGAGGGGGGAACAGATAGGGAGTTTTCAGAGGGGAAGCCAGGAAAGTGGATATCATTTGAAATGTAAATAAAGAAAATATCTAATAAAAAAAAAAGTTAATGAACTTTGCTAACCAAAAGTAACTTAGAAGGGAGAAGTGAGTACAAGTAAATGCACTATTGTGGGTTTCTTTTAGTTTACAAAAATTGTGTTACATTCTGGGTAATGATTTGCTTTTGTTTTCACTTGACCTGAGGTGTTCTGAAATAGATTCTTACATGTTTGCAAGCTTTTTCAATTTAACTGCCATTGATGAACATGCGAAGTTTTATTTTCTCCTGTAAGCCATGATGTTATATGTGCGTTATGTACCCTGGAATTTTCTAGAACATTTATCCAGCAATACAATTGTCAAGCCATGTTGTGAACACATTCTTCACTTCTGTAGACATTGCTATGGTGTTCTGCATAGGGCTTATCTTCCTCTTTTGTGTCACCGGTGCTGCAAGAGTTACTGCTTTTCCAAATCCTTTTCTTGTAACCGACCTTTCTTACGGGGCTTAGAATGAAAGCTCATTCTGTCCTTTTGTGGTTCTGAGTTGATGAAGTGACTTGAAGTTATCATCTTCCGTTGATCGGTTCTCCCTCATCTTTGTCTGCAGCTCCTACTTCCTGTGTTCTCCCTGTTTGTCTATCAAACTATTGCTTTAATCTGAGGTTTGAACATTTAGGAATATTTCTAGAGCTGGACATTATTGACCTATGCTGAGCTCTGTGCCTTTAACTCTATGGTATGTTTTCTGAGCAAAACTGTTTCAACATTACAAAACATAGCAATTTTGTCTTTCTGAAAATTTTTATTTGAGAACTCCTTCCTACCCTGTGATCATTATGTCCATTATATTCTATCCCAATTTTTTCAGTGTTTAAGACATTGCCATATAATGAATATTTTGTATTATTTAGAAAGTTATAAATTTTAGAACATTTATCAATTGTATTTCTTTCTTCTGATGGCTTATTCATTTATTTATTTTTATGTGTAACTGTTATTGCCTGAATGAGTGTATATTCAGCAGGCACATCCAGGCACCCCCAGAGGGCAGAGAATGTTCAATTTCCTGGAACTGGAGTCACAGGGACTGGTGAGTCATCTGACATGCTGAGAATAGAACCCTGGCCCTCTGGAAGAACAGCTGTTGACTGCTGAATGATCTCTCCAGTCCCACTTTATAACTTCATGTTATTGTAGCAAATCCTTTCTTTAGCCAATTAGTTGGCACATGCCTCCGGCTCCAGTGCTTGGACAGCTGAAGCAAGGTCTTAAGTTCAAGGACAGCCTTGCTATGTAGTAAATCCCATTCCAGTTTAAGTTAGCCTTGTCTTAGCAAAAAACTCTTTCTGCACATGGTCATAAATATAATTATGATATTGAAATCAACACTTTGAATGTTTAGGATTTTAATCTGTATTAATATATTTAATGTATATTTAAGATGTTAATGGGTTTTCTAAAACACATCTATTTATACTAATTCAATTTTATATATTGATTGGTATTAAGTAATATAATATTGCATAGTAATGTAATTTATATTAAAATATTAACACATTTTAGTGTTTGGGATTTTATGCATAGTAAGATAGTTTATAAATGTTTAGGACACATAAGCTTTATAAATTCCTTTTATAATAACTACATCACAAATTCCATGATCTTAGTATTTTACTATATTTTATCCCAATAATTTCCATGTTGTTTTATTTTTTTTACTGTGTTTTATTTTTTGACTATAGGTCAAAAGCTTTTGTGGAAATAATTCTGGACCTGAGAAGTTTTGGTTCTAGCTGAGGTGTTGATCTGTTCTTACTTGTTCTGAGACTACAGGATTCATATCTGCTGTCAGCAGTTCTCTAGAACAGTTTCTGGCTGCAGAACTTGTGTCCCTGCATTTAGCAGAAGTGCCTCTACTGGAGCTTTTCCATTAACGACCAGAGCATGTTTCTTCTTCTCGCTCTGGTTTGCAAAACTATAGAAATGGTCATTGAACTTATTAATAGAGGTTTTTCCACAAGCATAGGAAGTTACTGGAATTTTTCCCCTTTAATCTGTAAATATGGCAGATTATAGCAATAATTTTTTGTTATTGTGAGCAAAGCTTCCAATTCAAGAAGAAATCATAGTTTGCTTTTTATTGATTTCTTTCTTTCAAATTTATATATAATATTGCTAATATTTTATTTGTAAATTTTGAACCCCTGCTTATAAATAAGATTGGACTATAGTTTTATTATCATTCATTCTCCTCAATTACATCTAATTATTTATATTGCACTTATATTAAACTAATAAGATAAGCCAGTTACTTATACAACTTCCCTTCCAACTTCCAAACTAGGAAATATTTATTTTTTAAAAGATTCAAGCACAAAACCTTCTAGACTAAGATTCCTTTTGATGGGAATGATGTTAAACTAGAAAATTAATGCCTTTGTTTTTCATTCAGATTTCTCTGTTCCTTCTGGAGTTGGTGTTGGTAACACATGGTCTTTCTCATATGCATACTCCCAAGGTTTCACATTTGTCCATATGCTCCACACTTATAGTTTGCTCAGACTATGTCATTACTTTTCTATTCTAAGCAGCCTCTTTAACTGAGAGAAAATTCAGGAAGTTTTTAAAAAGGTCAGCATTTCCGTACAGTCATCAATCACTAGTTAATTCTTCAAATATGTACAGATTCCAACAGATCCGCTGAAAACAGTACATTCCCCACAAGTCCAAGAATAAAATTTTGAGTGAATTTCAATAACTTTTATGATTTTTAATGAAATATTTGTTGTTTATATCTTATAACCACTGTTTTCATAATGTTACCTGCCTTGACCATTTATGTAATATTGTTTTAATATAGACTTTTATATGCAAACCTAATATACTCACTTTTATAGGAAAAAAACTGAGTAGAATAGTAATACCTTTCTTTTCTCTCCTACCACAGACATCAGTCCTAAAAGTGATAGATGCCACTTCTTATAAAAATAACTTTTATTCACCAGAGGTAATTGTCATCCCCAAGTCTTACTGATGAATAAGCTTATCCTTTCTACTTCTTTCTGAACTCTGGCTGGCTGGTTCAACTCAACTGTCCTGGCTCAAAACTCCTCTCCAAGCTGACTGATTCAAACTAGCTTCTCTTGGATTCTCACTAAATTACTCTTCTTGGAAACATTGCCTCTGAATTCCATGAGCTGAACTTCACTCACTTCACAGACTTCACAGACCAAATGAAATGTAACAGAACTGCAAGTACTCAACTGTACTCTAGTGAACTGTTCTGCACTGAACTGCCTCTCTCTCCCTGCACTGCTCTTAAGTAGCCTTCTTTTTCTGTCTGTTCTCATGAGAGTTGGGTGTATCCTATTTCTGACTCATCCTATCAAATCTTTCTCTGATTCATCACTTTGTTTGCCCCTCAATTAGATGTCATTGTTTGGGATAAAGGTATGCTGTGGGGCATTGGGCCATGCACAGACAGACTGGTCTCCAGTTGAGCTGAGGTCTGAACCCCAAAGTCATAATTCACCTACATGACATTGTAGGCATTCCCTCATGCTCCTAGAACTTTGGCTTCTGCCTAAGTTACCGACCCCACAGCCCCCACAAGAGAAGCATGGCTAGAAGTCACATAGGCAATGGCCCAAGCTTCTGACCTTCAGGCTAAACTCCTCCTTAGTTACCTAGCAACAGTGAAGACCATAAAAAGGGCTGTTCACCCCTTGCTTTCTCTCTTGCTCCTCTCACTCCTTTGTTCTCTTACCTCTTACTTCTCTCCCTCCTCTCTCCTCGTCCCTCTCTCTTTGTCTTCTTCTCTCCTCTCCTCTCTCCCTCTTACTCTCTTTCTCTCTAGCCTTTCTCTCTCTCTCTCTCTCTCTCTCTCTCTCTCTCTCTCTCTCTCTCTCTCTCTCCCCTCTCTCTCTCTCTCTCTCTCTCTCTCTCTCTCTCTCTCTCTCTCTCTCTCTCTCTCTCTCTCTCTCTCTCTCTCTCTCTCTCTCCCTTCTCTCTTTCCCCCTGCCTTTCTATAATAAAGCTCTAAAACCATAGAATGTCTCTGCTCATCAAGGCCCATTGCACTTGGAGGATAAGACAGGCTTTCTCCTAATGAGCCGTTTCTAATCTCCCGTTAGAAGGCCTTCCTGTGCTCCAGTTAAGATCTGCTGCCCTCACTCTCCCAGGTGTTGGGAACTTCTCTTCCCTCATCCCTCTCTCCTGTAATCCTGGTGGCTTTAGCAATGTAGCTCCAGGGTCCCCAGGTAGAGCTGCCCATTGGCCACCCCCTGAAGAGTGGGTTGGAGGCTTGAATGCTCACCCAGGGATGAGTGGAAAGTGTATGGCAGCTCTCCCATACCTGACAGACCAGAGAATAGGTAAAACTCTGGTGGGGCATGGGTCTTTCCTTTCCCCCCTCCCCCTTACCCCCTTTTAGTTCCCAACAGTGTGCCTTAAAGGCTTGTCTATATTCCAGCTAGAGGGATTAAAAGTTTGTCATTCCAGTCAGATTGCACAAACCTTGAAGGTCTTTGAATATGACCCCTTTCCAGAGCAGCCATGTTGCTGGATTAAAATTCCTCTAGAACCTCTATAGGAAGATGTGGTAACTCCAGATCAGAGGAAAGGGTAACTTTAGAATTTCACATTTCAACATATACTTGTGATGCAATGAAGAAAGAGTCAACAGGATGTTTTAAGTGTTTGGCAAACAAGCTGCAACTGTGCTACAAAGATGAGTGAAGCACCCCAGATTAAAATTGTTGAATTGACTTTTGCTTTACAGCAGTGTGTTCTAATCCAGAGACTCCACAGCTGAAGTCTTACAGAAATTATATACAGTGAGCAGAAGACAATATTTATGTTAGACAATACAGGAATAAGCTTCATACAGTTCTCTGCCCTTGAGAGATTTAAAATGTAAATTAATATAAAAATGTCTCCAGTATTTTTCACAGTGAAAAAATTCAGTTCGATTTTGTTAACTCACGTACCTCCATATTATTTAATTACAGACTGCTTTTTCCTCATGCTGACTCTATTTGGGGCCATGGATATGCTTTGAGAAAAACTATGGCAGAAAAGTATGCTCTGGGTGACATTTCTTCTGGAGTTCCAAAGTTCAGGGACCCACTTCTGGGGCTGTCCTTTTCCTGGGTAGAATCCCAGAGCAACAGCGAGCATGCTATAAAAAGAAACAGAATGTGTGAGTCCTATGGTCACTGTCAGTCTTCTGGCACAACCATTAGTGTTTCATTATCAGGGCTCCGCCCTCATAGCTTTAACCAATCCAAACCACCCTCAAAAGCCCCATCTTAAATATCCACCTAGAGGGGATAAAAATGAGCAAAGAAGATGATGAACATATATGGGAATGTCATAGTGAAATGAAGCCACCCTACATAATCAGCATATATTAATAAGTGCTTACTTGCTACCTCACAGTGGGGGTAGATTTCAATACAAAAATCAGTGGAAGATGTGTTCAAAATTGCATAGTCTCTCTTTTAAAAAAGCAAAACCAAAAATAAATAAATAAAACAAAACAAAAAAATTAAAAGTCTTATCGATTTGCACAAATAAATTTCACTTTCTGAAATACAAAGAGTTATAAGAGCACCCACCCCTATCTATCTCTCCGTATATGTTCATATGTCTGTCTGTCTCTCTCTCTCCCCTCCCTCTCATTTCGTGGCCTCCTTCCCTTCCCCTTCTCCCTCTCCCCCCTCAAAACAACAACAGCAACCAAAAAAAAAAAAAAAAACCCCTTAGGGTAGGATAAAAACACTGCAACTCTAATTATTATATCACAAAAGGCAAAAGCATTAAGCTCCACCCCCCACACACACACAATACCTCAGTTTTAGTATCCATTAATATAATGAAATTTTTTTGCCAGTCCCTGAAAATGTGATTGCCATTTTTTATTATACTTACTTCAAGCAGCTAACTATTGAGAGCAGTCTAACTAAATACACTTATTTATTTAAGTAGTGTGAAGATCTGAAGGAAAAGAAGAAGGAAACACAGTTTTGTCAGGATCTAGGGATTTCTGACCTGTCTAAATGCCTACTTCCTTTCTCCGGATCATCTATCTTTACACTCAGGAGGACCAAGAGTAAATGAATAAACATTATCTTGTCCTTGGCCTTCACCAAACCGAATCATTCATCTCTGAGACCATTTCCCTTTAGAGCCTGAGATTTTAAAGTAAATTGTCAAATGCTCTGCACTGATCTGGACTCAGTCCTGCCATTTTCTGCTCTGTGAAGCAAGTCCAGGGTGTGAAAGGAAACCCTTGACTATATAACATGAGAAAAAAATGTTTCAAGGCTGAACAAAAGCATCATACACAGTTCTCAGCAGCAGATCTTAGAGACCGAATAATCATGTCTGTCTACAATGACTTCTCAAGAGACTCAGAAACATCGAATACATGCCTTGCTCACATGGAGCTGTGAAATTTCATGAGACAATGGATGTGAAAATGCACAATGCTGTAATATGCACAGGTTTTTGTAGCCATTTGGATCATAGATTCTTTCTTTAACCATGTTAAGCAGGCTCTGCTGCAGGAAATATCATGGTACCTGACTAGCTTTTCCCATTATACCTTCCTTGATTTTCATTCTTCCCCATTTTTTGTGTTTTATCCTACAACCTGAGTTAGCCCTACTTATGACAGAAGCAAAGTATTACGTATGGTGTTCTTGATGCATGCAAAACAAATTCTCATAACTAAAGATTTATCCTTCATAATGTTGTAAGGGTATTAAAATGTTAAAATCCATGCATTTTAGATATTTTATTTATTTACAATTCAAATGTTATCCCCTTTCCCTTTTTTTCCCTCCAGAATTCCCTTATCCCATACCCTTCCTCCGGCTTCCATGAGGGTGCTCACCCACTCACCTACCCACTCCTACCTCCCCACCCTGACATTCCCCTAAACTGGGGCATCAAGCCTTCACAGGACCAAGGACCTCTCCTCCCACTGATGCCTGATAAGACTATCCTCTGCTTCATATGCAACTGGAACCATGGGTTTCTCCATGTGTACTCTTTGGTTGGTGATTTAGGCCCTGGGAGCTCTGGAGGAAGTGGGGGTCTGGTTGGTTAATATTGTTGTTCTTCCTATGGGGCTGCATTTGTATTTAAAATGATGATAGAGGACTTTAAGAAGGACAAAAATAACTCCCTTAAAGAAATACAGGAGAACACAGGTAAACAGGTAGAAGAAGACACATAAAAATTCCTTAAAGAGTTAAAGGAAAATGCACCAAATAGGTGAAAGAATTGAACAAAACTATCCAGGATCTAAAAATTGAAATAGAAACAATAAAGAAATCACAAAGGGAGACAACCCTGGAGATAGAAAACTTAGGAAAGGGATCAGGAGTCATAGATGCAAGCATTACCAACAGAATAAAAGAAATAGAAGAGAGAATCTCAGAGGCAGAAGATACCATAGAAAACATTGACACAACAGTCAAAGAAAATGCAAAAAAGCAAAAAGCTCCTAACCCAAAACATCCAGGAAATCAAGGACACAATAAGAAGACCAACCCTAGGTATAATAGGTATAGAAGAGAGTAAAGATTCCCAACTAAAAGAGCCAGTAAATATCTTCAACAAAATTATAGAAGAAAACTTCCCTAACCTTAACAAACAGATGCCCATGAACATATAAGAAGCCTACAGAACTCCAAATAGTTTGGACCAGAAAAGAAATTACTCCAGTCACATAAAAATCAAAACAACAAATGCAGAAAAACAAAGAAAGAATATTAAATTCACTAAGGGAAAAAGGTCAAATAACATATAAAGGCAGACCTATCAGAATTAAACAGACTTCTCAAAGGAGACTATAAAAGCTAGAAGATCCTGAGCAGATGTCATACAGACCCTAAAAGAACACAAATTCCAGCCCAGGCTACTACACCCAGCAAAACTTTCAAGCCCACATACCCATAGAAGTTGAACAATGCTTTACTCAATTATAACTTTGTCAAGGAAGAAATAAAGAAAGAAATTAAAGACTTTAGAATTTAATGAAAACGAAAGTACATCATACCAAAACTTATGGGGCACAATGAAAGCAGTCCTAAGAGAAAAACTCATAGCTCTCAGTACCTCCAAAAAGAAACTGGAGAGAGCATACACTAGCACCTTGACAACACACCTTTGAGCTCTAGAACAAAATGAAGCAAATAAACCCAAGAGGAGTAGATGGCAGGAAATAATCAAACTCAGGGCTGAAATCAACCAAGTAGAAACAAAAAGAACTATACAAAGAATCAACCAAACCAGGAGCTGGTTCTTTGAGAAAATCAGCAAGATAGACAAACCCTTAGCCAGACTAACCAGAGGGCACAGAGACAGTATCCAAATGAACAAAATCAGAAATGAAAAGGGAGACATAACAACAGAAACAGAAGAAATTTGAAAAATCATCAGATCCTACTACAAAAAAAAATTACTACAAAGCCTAAATTAAACAAAACTGGAAAATCTGGACAAAATGGACACTTTTCTAGACAGATACCAGGTACAAAAGTTAAATCAGGATTAGATAAACCATCTAAACATCCCCATAAGCCCCAAAGAAATAGAAGCAGTCATTAAAAATCTCCCAACCAAAAAAAAAAAAAAAAAAAATCCCAGGACCAGATGGTTTCAGTGCAGTATTCTATCAGACCTTCAAAGAAAGTGCCTAATGTCAATACTCTTCAAAATCCACACTTTAAAAAGCATCCCAACACATAAAATGTACCAATGCAATTTTAGTAGTAAAGTGGAAATTTCTTGTTTCTTTGGAGGCTCAGTTATTATATCACATGATGTTTTATGGAAACTGTCTTATGAGAGGATTTTTTGCTGAAGCAGACATATGGGAGGATGTTTTGCTGAGAATAGACAGGGGGTGTTTTTCTGGAAGCAGCCCAGAAAAGGGGCAAATGTTGTTTTGCTAGAGGAGATGCTTGAGAGATGGTGTGATGTTTGGAAAGGGTGTAAATATAACTCAACAGACACTGGACAATGCTGTGTGGTATTAGTGCGCCTTACCATTCTTTGTTGGTTATCATTGGGCTTTGCCGACACTGATCTTTGCTGACAATGTTTGGTGACAATTGGTTCGTTTGGCCATTCTTGGCTAGCCATTGTTTGTCATGATTTCATAGAGAGAAATGCACCAAAGAACGTCTGGTGGTATTTCAGTGACTTCTTGCCACTTGCACTGACTTGGGCTGATTGGCAGAGCCTCTCGGTTTTTCTGAATCAAACTGCAGTTGCTGGTTTGTGAATGGTGTTTTCAAGTGGATGAGGCTACAGATGCTGATTCATATGTGAACTGAACTGCTGATATCCTTGCAAGGCAGATTGGATTTATTTCAAAGAACTATTTTTAAACAAGTCCGCATCCTCATTTGCCCTCTTGACCTTTTATTTCTACTACCTCTGGTTGGCAGTGGGCTTAAAAGGAGGCTAAAGTGTTTAAATACACTTATTAAAAGTAGGTTTTGAAAAATCTAAGCCTACATGGTAGTGGTATTGTGTCAACTTGGGACTGCTTAGAGTCACCAGGAAAGCCTCAATCTGGAATTACCCATATCAGATTGCCCCAGGGGCATGTCTTCAGCATATTGCCTTGATGGTTTTGATATAGAAAGACCAACACACGTGGATGACATCATTCCTTAACGTGGGGTCCTGGGCTATGTAAGAGTAAAGAGGACAAGCTGAGAACTGAGTAAGCAAGTACCATCAATGCACTCATTTTTCTTTCTGCTCTTGACCATGAATGGGATGTGACTAGTTGCTTCAATTCCTGCCCTGCCTCACCTGAAATGATTAACCATAACCTAGAATAAAGACCTAAAATAAACGCTTCATCCCTTAAGTTGGTTTTGCTCAGTGTATTTCATCACAGCAACAGAAAGTAAATGTTTTTGAATTATCAAACCAGATATAATTTTGAACTTACTGAATAAAGATAATGACATTATTTAACACAATATATGGAAAGTACTAGACAGCCCAAACAAAAACAATAAAAATCACCCATATCATAATTTGCTATGATAAAGCCACTATCAAGAGAAGCATGAGGAGAAAATGGTTTACTACATCTTACAAGTTAGAGTTCAGCATCACATGAACCTGGAAGCAGAAACCATGAAGGAGCTCAGCTTACTGGAGCTCAGCTTCTTTTCTTCTATAGCCAGGACTCAGACACAGAGTATCACGCTTCTCACATCAATCATGCTCTTACAGCATCAAAAAAAAAATGCTCTCACAGATCACTCTGAGGGAAGCAACTCCTCAACTAAAGTTCCCTCTTCTTTGATAGCCTTATTGTGTCAAGATGACAAAAACTAACCAACACAGTCAGCCATTTCTCAATCTGACACACAAAGTCATCACTATTGTTTATAACCTTTCTTTTCTTGCCTATCCCCAAGGTCTTATATTACAATCACAATATTAAACAATCCACCTTGGAAGTCCCAGTCGTTAAAAGTTTCAACCATTTAAAAGTTCGCTTTAAAAACTTAGTCTATTAACTATGAGCCCCTAAATTCTCAAAAACAAGTTACTTATCCCAAGCAGGAGAAACCAGAGCACAGTTACAATCATATCAAAGGAAAAACAAAACTGAACAAAATAAAAAGCCCTGTGTCCAGAATCTGGTACCCACTCATTATCTCTTGTGCTCCAAAGGACTTGGGTTGCTCCACTTCTCCAGCTATCACTTTCACAGCTTATGCAGCTTATCTCAAAGGCTAGGACCAGCTCCATTCCACAACTCCTGCTGTCCTTGATGGTCATCCGATGGTCCCAGCATCTCCAATATCCTGCATCTTAGGATATAACTTCACCAATAAGCTTCTCATCAAGGACTCCAACAAGCCATGTGGTGTTGAGCCTCGGCTTTTCTCCATGAACCCTGCAATCCTGAGGTTTCCTTTGTGCCAAGGACTTCACCTGACCTCTATTTAGGGAGTTCCAAACCTGAACATAGTTTCAAGCCTCAACCACGGTCCTTTAATGTTTTCAAAACAGCACTATGTGGGAGACCCTTACATTTTTTGGCAAGTTCAGCAGCCAGCTTGATGTGCAGCTTTGACCCTCAAACTAGACCAAAGCTTGTGTGTGCTAACCCTGAGCAAAATTCAGCTCAGTGGGGCTGATCTCTTATTAATCACAGGTGTTCTTCAGCTCCATCTTTCCCAGCATTAATTGATCATCTACATAAAGCAAAGAGTTTTCTCCCACATCGTCTTAGTCCAAAATATCAAACGGCCCTGATAGTTTTCACTACCTTCTAGAATGTCACAAGGCATGCCTCCACACACCTCCAGTCACAGGTCATTAAGATCTGAGGACTGGACTGTCTTTTCTAGCCTAAAATTCTAAAATCCTTCCACGACACCCAACCAAAACAAAACAAAATTCGCCACATTCCTAGTTTCATTGTTGTTGTTGTTGTTGTACTTGATTCTGTGATAAACCCACAACCAAAAGCAACTTGAGGAGGAAGGGCTTTATTATATCTTACAAGTTAGAGCCCATTATCAAGAGAAGCCAGGGCAGGAGATCAAACAGGAACCTGGAAGCAGGAACTTGAAGGCAGGAATAAACACAGAAACTGTGGAAGAACATTGTTACTGGCTTCCTTCCTCCATCTTGCTCATCTTGCTTTTTCATATAACCCAGAACCATGGCCACAGCAGGCTGAACCTCCTCACATCAGTCGTTAATCAAGAAAATGCTCCACCCTAGACTTACCAATAGGCCAGTCTGGTTAATGCAAGTCCTCAAGTGACATTTCCTCTTTCTAGATGACTCTAGTTTGTATGATATTGACAAAAATTTAACCAGTACAACCCAACGCTCAACTCTGAGTGTTGTTTTGTTAAATCTCCCATCTTCTCACTTTTCTATCAATTTGTGTACTTTTTAAATCACAAACTTGTGTGTGTGTGTGTGTGTGTGTGTGTGTGTATTTTTAAATTTTCTACACATCTATACAATGTATCTTGGTCTTGTCCATTCTCTACTCTCTCCCTCCAGCTCCACTGGGTCCTCCAACATCTCTCCCAACATCTCTTTTGTGTTGATATTATTTAAGAATCCATTCTGAATACTGACCATTAAAAAATGTAAACTTAACTTATTTTACAAATTTGATGAATCAGAAAGGGCGATGACTTTGGTGATAGAATATCACATAATTTACAGAATAAGGACATAACCAAATTGTATTAACTGATATACTGCTTGGCTGTGGGAAAGCTTATTTGACAAGATCCCCTGGAGGTAAAGTTTAACAAGCTCCAAATGAATCCTTTGTTTTGCTCCTTAAGAACAAAAATCTTTCTCTCTCTCTCTCTTTCTTTCTTTCTTTCTTTCTTTCTTTCTTTCTTTCTTTCTTTCTTTCTTTCTTTCTTTCTTCTTCCTTTCTTTCTTTTTAAATTTTTATTAGATATTTTCTTTATTTACGTTTCAAATGTTATCCACTTTTCTAGTTTTCCCTCTGAAAATCCCCTATCTCCTCCTCCCTCCCTCTGCTCCCCAACCCACCCACTCCTGCTTCCTGGCCCTGGCATTCCCCTATACTGGGGCAAAGAATCTTCACAGGACCAAGGGCCTCTCTTCCCATTGATGACCTACTAGGCCATCCACTGCTACATATGCAGCTAGAGCCATGAGTCCCGTGTGTTTTCTTTGATTGGAGATTTAGTCCCAGGGAGCTCTGGGGTTACTGGTTAGTTCATATTGTTGTTCCTCCTATGGGGCTGCTAACCCCTTCAGCCGCTTGCATACTTTCTCTAGCTCCTTCATTGGGGACCCTGTGCTTTGTCCAATGGATGGCTGTGAGCATCCACTTCAGAACCCAGATGTCCCTCAACAAAGAAATGGTGACAAAAATCTTTCTTTCAAGAGCAGGTAGATATTGCCTTGCCCCAGAAGACCATCTGGTAGAATGCAAAAATGGATACTGGGTCACATTTGGTCTCCCTTGCTCAGCTAAGCCCTGTTCGGTTGTTAAAAAGTATTCTCTTGTTAATTCAATCTTAAAGTATTATAATAAAACCATAATGAGTAAGCATTAAAGCTTTTAATGAAAAAACTACAATGTTTTAAAATAGAATACAATACTCTAATATTTTATTTAAAATACATGATGTAATTTGCATTATATTAGAGGGCTTAAGTACTTTCCAAGAGAGAAAATTATCAGGAATAAAGTTTGAACTCACTGAACATAGAAAAGAAAATTAATTAGCATACTTAATGAAGTAAACATATTTAAATAAGCATGTTTTAATAGTAGAAGGTGTGGAAAAATAACAGAAATCTTCTCAGTCTTGGCACATGTGATCCACCCATGTTATCACACAGGATGAAATCCATCTTTCCCTTCCTGTTTGCTGGAATGTCTTTTTAATATCAGATCACAAGCCACTAACAGATCACAAAATCAACTTAGTACAATGCAAGTGCATTCCAACATTTAAAATAAAAGAGAATTCAGAATGTTAGCACCACATGACCCTGTACTTTAAGAATAACTCCTCAAGTGTTCATTTCAGGTGTGTATGTCAATGAGCAGGTAGGTCCTGGGTATATTTGTGTATCAAGATTTTAAACATCTGAAATCTTTGTGTTAGAGTAGGGCTTTCCATGTGCCATCAAAAAACTAGGAATTGAGTGCTGTTAAATGGGTATAATGAACCAGGGCTCTAGTCAAGGGAAGCCTGAGATAGTCTGGTTCAGTGGAAGCAAATCTTGTTTGTGAATTCTCAGGAGGTATCCTGTAGGAAGAAAGACCACATGGCACCATGGCAGCCCACCCTCAGAGGCAGCCACATGCCACGGTTCTGACTGTGATGACCTTAGTCCAGTTGCTAATAGAACAAAATACTTATGAGTAGATAATTTATAAAGAAAATAAATTTATATCTCATTCTTCTGGGACCTGGAAAGCCCGAGTTTAAAGCAGTGACAGGGTTGGTGTCTACTGAGGGTCACTTTCTACACCAAGGTAGCACCTTGTCATTCCATCCTCTGCAGAGGAAGGATGCTATGTTCAGCCATGGCAAGAGGGAAGGAAGGGAAAGAAGGAAAAGCCTTTCTTCCCTGTGGAGCCCTTTTATGAGCGTACTCCCCCTAACTATCCCTACCAACACACCACGTTCATCAGTGCCACTCCATTGGCAAATACATTTCAACATGAATTCTGGAAGAAAGACCACAACTCAAACTTCATTAATAGCCACAGTGACTCTATGAACAGACATTTCTGAAGTTAGGTCAAGGTCATACTGGTACCACCATGAACAATGAGACCTTAGTCCCCAGCTTCCAGAGAACCAGAAAATGTAACCTAAGGAAATATGAACAGGTCTTGGGAAGTCCAATACTCTGTGATTCCAGGAACTTTTACAATCCATGATCTTAATATAGTAAGCATATGAAACCTTCTGTGATGGAAGTGACCCTTTAATAGCATCTAATCCAGTCCCATGTGTTCTGCAGATTATGTGTGATCCTTACATCGAAAATTCTAACATAAAAATGCTATGATAAATTCAAAACACACTCTCATGATCATAAGAAATTGCATAACTGCCTGGATCCATGAAATAGGCAGAGTTGTGACTGCTTTACATATAATGGGAAACTTTACACACTATATCCTTTGAGTAGTTGAAAATAGCTTTCAATTTTATGTCACCTAACTCAGGCAAAAAATTCTCATGTATGATAATTTGGGAATTCAAAATGGTCATTATTTAGAAATATTGATCAAAGCTTCACTGCCATTTTATACATAAAAGCTGATATAAATGTTATTCATAGAAATAAGCTCAAAGTTACCAATAAATTTGCAAAACACATGAAACTCAAGAAGAAGGAAGACCAAAGTGTGGATACTTCAATCCTTCTTAGAACAAAATACCCATGGAAGGAGGTACAGAGACAAAGTTCAGAGCAGAGATTGAAGGAATGACCATCCAGAGACTGCCTCACCTGGGGATCCATCCCGTAAACAACCACTAAACCCAGTCACTACTGCAGATGCCAAAAAGAGCTTGCTGAAAGGAGCCTGATATAGCTGTCTCCAGAGAGGTTCTGCCAGTGCCTGGCAAACACAGAAGTGCATACTCACAGTCATCCATTGGACAGAGCACAGGGTCCCCAATGAAGGAGCTAGAGAAGGTATGCAAGGAGCTGAAGGGGTTTGCATCCCCATAGGAGGAACAACAATGAACTAACCAGTACCCCCAGAGCTCACTGAGACTAAACCACCAATCAAAGAAAACACATGGTGGGACTCATGGCTCTAGCTGCGTATGTAGCAGAGGATAGATGGCCTAGTTGGTCATCAATGGGAGGATAGGCCCTTGTTCCTGTGAAGGTTATATGTCCCAACATATATATATATATATATATATATATATATATATATATATATATATATATTGCCAGGGTCAGGAAGCATGAGTGGGTTGGTTGTTGAGCAGGGGGAGGGAGGAAGGGATAGTGGGTTTTGGAGGGGAAACTAGGAAAGTGGATAACTTTTGAAATGTAAATAAAGAAAATATCTAATAAAACGAAGAAAAAATTTTTACAGAAATGATATAAAACTCAAATTTTGGATATATCATACAAATATAATAATTAGTGCTTTATTATATGTTGTGATATATACAATATCAGTGTCATGTCACCTCCCAATCCTTCTAATCCTTCTCAAGTAATGTCACTTCCTGATGAATAAGCATTTAAAAATATGAACCTATAAGGGCCATTTTCATTCAAATTTCACAACAGGTTTAATTCACATCTCACACACACACACACACACACACACACACACACACACACACAAAGAAGGCTTGCTGTTCATTTTACATTAGAGACCCTTCCACAGAGCTTTAGATGTGGGCACCTGCATCTAAATATTTTTTATAGTTAGAGTGAGAGTATCCACTACTCAAGTACTGTAAACCAAGGGATCTGATACAACACACTTTCCGTTCTGCCCTCTCCTGGATCCCTTACCCTATGCTGTGAGCCACATCCATTGGATATACCTTGTCATCAGTAGATTTGGAACCTCAAAATTTTTCAATCTGTCCTATTTGCTACTGAATTGGCCTAGAGCTCACTTTATCAAAGCAGAGAGAGGCCACAGAGTCTGGATTATAAACTCGGGTTGTTTCCTTGTATGAGAACTGCATTATGGGTAAGATGTTAATGGTTTAGAAGACAGAGGATGAAAGGTTACAACAACCTTGTCCATTGAAGTATCAAAATTTCTAGCTTTCTCTACAGGATAGTTCAAGCCACCAAAAACTGTGTTGTGCTTAGCTTATAAAGGGAGATTTTGTCATAAGTGAGCAGGCTTCTTAAGGGTTCTTTGAAAAGGACTCGGGTGGCATCTGTTAGAAAAGGTCACACTGTGAGCTCAATGAATGTTATAGACCCACAAAACTACTGCAGTGCTATCTCCTGGAACCGATCATCGAGAATGCATAGAGAAAGTTTAGTGCTCTCCACAGGAGGGAAAGATTGAGGTTCTCCTCATGGACTGAGAGTTTGCCCCCTTTTTTAATAATGACAGGAATTTCTATTGTGACTATCCTCATCTTCCACAGAAAAACAGTAAGATTAGAGGTGATGACTTCATCGCTCACAGTATTTTCTTCTCAGAGACTGCACACTCATTTTACTGACCAGCTAGGCATGGCTCCCCTCTTGTTTTGCACTCATGTTCTTCATCATCTACCATCAGACCACAGTCTTCATGAGCCAGTTTTGTCCATTTTAACAGAAAGCCTCAACAGGCAGGTACACACTGAACATGCGTCAATCGACAATTAAAGGAAAACATACTCATTTAAAATTAATGAAAAACACAACTTTTACCTGCAACTCAGCCTATACATTCTCCTCACGACTATATTCTAGCAAAAACTGAGAGTCTGAAAATTCCTCTTATAATAGTAAGAAGAATGGTCTCTGTTAGCTTCAGAGATGTTCCCAATTAACATGTTCACATTTGTAGATTTTCAGAAGTGTTATTATCGTAGAATCAGCCAAAGCCTATAGTTGCAAATGACAGGGAGAGAAGACATAGTTTTATCCTTTGCTTTACTAAATTGCAAACTGAATCCCTAGTCTGTTCTCTCCCATACACATGAGCTCTTGGAAACAACTATTCACTGCATTAACAATATGGAAAGCTCTGGCTTCGGTGTTTCTTGCCTTAGAGAAACATACCCCAAGTTGGAGTATATAACTATTTTGGTTTTTGTTTCTTGTTCTCCCCCCACCCCCACCTTGGCTTTTTGACACTTAATATAAGGAAAGCATATTCAAACATAGAAGCTAAAGGGTGGTGTGCATTCACTCATTCAGTGTGTATGATGCCCTAAATTCAATAGCCACCACCACCCCTCAAAATAAAGAACAGATTCAAACTATAAATTATTTTTAAAGGTATATTTTATTTTTATTTCTATGTCTATGGGTTTGGGCACATGTGAATGCACGTGCCTACAGAATCCAGAAGAGAGCAGCAGATCCCCTGATGCTTAAGTTACAATCAGCTGTGAGCCAAACATGGCCACAGGGTTCTGAGCTCCAGTCATATACCAGAGCAGTATGAGCTCTTCTTAGTCACTGATCCATCTCTCCAACCCAGGGTATAAATTTATTTCTGTTTTGTTTTGTAGAAAGCACAAGAACCCCTGCCAGCTGAATCTCGGGTTACTGAGGTCACCTTGTGCTTGTGATAAAATGGCAGCCTGGGGCTGTGCAGGAGGCCAGCTACCTGGAGGTGCTTCAAAGCAAACTCCGAAACTGCCTTTCATTGAATACCTGATGACAGGCAAATTGGACCCTCCTGGCCTGTTATGTATACCTTTTTACAGTATTTGGGAACTAGCACGGGAAGCTGCTGCCAGCCAAAAAGCCATTTGCAGCATCACTGAATGTCTGCTGGCCGGCTGTTCCCAGCAGGCTGGTCAGCAACAGCATGACTGCAGGTTCAACCTTGTGAGCACCACGCTCCTAATAACCACCAGCCAGTCGTAGCTGAATACACCATGGGTTCTAAGTGGATCAGGGAACTAAATCATTTCTCATACCAGCATGCTCATTTTGAGCCAACTCATTTTACAGTGTGGTTAGCATAGCCCTGCCACTTAAGGATGATTGCTCACAGAGCCCAGGGTGATGTTGTCTTAGTGAACATCTACAGTTGACACAAATTGCATCGTCTGCTGCTTGAGGTTTAATGCTGATGCTGCCAAGAGAATATTTTTACAGAAGTTATCAATGTATAACAGGATATAAAACAATCACCAAAATCAAGTGTTCCACCCTCCGTGATACTTCATTCAGAGCTCTAATTCCCTCACTCTTCTTAAACAATATCTATTAATCCAGAAAACAATTAACACAGCCTGCACTTTTAATTAATATCCAAAGCCTTCAACACAATAAAACTCTAAAAAGAAATAGTTTCCACTGGATATGTCCTATTGTTTTCAAACAAACTGTCATATCAAAGAATATATACAAAAAATTTGCTACTTGTTCATTCTTTTTCAAAACCCTTTTAATGCTACTCAATGTGTTTATTGCAGAGCTCAAAAAATGACAGTGTTTAATTTATTCCATGAATCTCCATTGAAGGAAATGGATGAAAAGGAGAGTCCCTGGATATATAAAGCATGCCCAGAGTGTGGTGTGTGGTGATCTCTGGATAACACTTCCCTTTCATTTCCTGAAAGTGTATTGCGGTGGAAGTCATACATTTTAAACCAGCCAATTAGGTTTTATACCAAGCAATACCCCGTAGCCTCTGTGGAGCCATGAACTCTTTGGCCCACCATGAATTAAATAGCCCTGTAAATCCCCACAGACAGGACAACTTGCACGGATGTTCATTCTTCAATTAATTACTTTTCTCATGCTAATGCAATTAAGAACTGGACCTAATATTTTGGCCTTCTGTTTTAATTACAGCCCTACATCCTATAATAATATTAAAGAAAGCCCTTTTGAGCTTTGCTGACTTCACGATCACAACTTTCTAGTCTGTACAATTTCCATTTTCACTGGCCTGTTCGTGACAGGTCTCATTGTAAAATCTGCTACCCTTAGGTGAGCTGTGGTTGGAAAGGCTTGCCTCTCATGTATTCACTGTTTGACCACACAGGTGCCTGGGAACTATTTGTGTAAAATCAGGTCCAAAGAAATACCACAGCCCTTCTTTACACGAAAGGACTGCTTCAACACACTGGCCATCCATTTCTGAATTTGATTATTTAATTGTATTGTTGTATGTTATATAGAACTCTTCCAAAATTGAAAAGTAGACTGGAAGTCAATATGGTTAAACTTCAGGCTCTGATCCAGGATGCTAGTGAGCAAGAGCATCCTGGATGAGAGCATCCTGGATGAGGGGTACCAGCAGCCATGCTGTGAGTGACAGGTAAACAGCACAGGAGGCATTCTCAAACTCAAAAACAAGGCTTTGGCTTCTCTTCTCCTCTACTTTTTTAGAGACAAGCCTCCCAGCCATCTATGAATCCAGGCTTTAGAGAGCCCAAAGCCTCTATTCTGTTTGAATAAACTCCCCATATTTGAGAAACTTGAAAGCCACCCAAACTAATGTCACTTACAGGGTAACCTAAGCTTATAGTCTCTGTCCTGAGAAGTGCTCATGATTAAAACATCAGGCTTAGTAGCATGGTGCTCTCCTGTAATCCCAGCACACAGGAAGCCGAGAGAAGAGGCTTGTCACGAGTTCAAAGACAGTCTGGATAACATATTGAGACCCTGCATCAAAGACCAAGTAAACAAAAGTAGGTAAATAGAAATCTCTGGCCTTCAGGTAAATATATAAAAGGGAAAGGAAAACAGAGGAAATAAAGACACGAGAAATTTTCCAATTGGTAATTTTGTATTGAGTTCTTAAGGATAGTTCTAGCATTGTTCTGATATTTTTAAACATCTTCCCATTTCAGTAATGTTTTCCAGTATTAAATAGGCTCTGCCCAAGGAAGAAGGTAGGCTGAATACAGATCTCCACCTCTCCCCCTTCTCCTCAAAAATTCAATGTTCTGTAACAGATCTCCATCATTGGTCTTCTCTCCAGTAGATCACGCAGATGAGAGTTCTGGAGTGACCACAGCTTACAGTCACCATCCTGGGACAGGAGATTAAAATACCTCCTCCAATGTTCTTTTCTCCCACCCACTGCTTTATCACCTCCCTCACTACAGCAGGCAGCCCTGAGAACCTGCAGGCCACTCTTACCAGGGAAGCAAGGGAACCTATCCAGCCCTTCTCTCCTCTAAAACCAACCCACCCTAGTCCTGCCCCAAACTCTGTAGCAGACCAACTGCTGAGGCCTCCACTTCCTCTCTGCCACATCCCTGGCGAATCCTCAGAGCTTCTCCAACCTTCCCCTCGTCACACATCCTGTCATCCAGCCCCCAGCTCCAGTAGGCATTTCCTAATCACCCACCAACCAAGCCTGCCAGAGAAACAAATAGCCCAGAAAAGCGGGCTTTTCACTCTTTCTCCTCTTCTCCAAGTGCAACCCCTTAATCTCATCCTCACCTCTAGAGCAGACTGCCTGGTGTGGCCTTCCTCACTCTCTTCTCCCATTACCAGGAGAGGAACAATCTGTTTTTCTCCCACTCGAGGACCCCATCGGCTCATTCTTCCACCAGCCCATTCACATTTCTAAGTGTCAGCTCTCAATATCTAGAAACACATTTTACCTGAAACCCTCAGTAGCCATATTTATCCGGATTCCAGAAGAATTCCCCACAAGTCAACACATCCACCACACCCTCCTAACAACAGAAATCAAGGAATAAAACACCCACACAGCAAAGACAACACAGGATATCAACACCTAGGATTACAATTCTTCTAAACTCAGATGCTAAGAAGCCAGAATAAAAACACAATCAATAATAGCCAGCACAATATGCCTCCACTAGAGCCCAGCAACCCTATCACAGTAGACCCTATGAATTGCAATATAGCTGAAGGACAAGTCAAAGACCTTAAAACAATTTTATGAATATGATAGAGGTTCTTAAAGAGAGAATGAAAAAATTCTTTAAAGAAACCTATCAAAACACACACAAATAATGGAAGGAAATGAATAAAACCATTCAAAACTTGAGAGTGGAAGTAGAATCAATAAAGAAAACCCAAAAATGAGGGAAATCTGGAAAATGATATACTAGGAACTCAAGCAGAAATCTCAGAGGTAATAATCACCAAAATAATACAAGACATGAAAGAAAGAACCCCAGGCACTGGAAAAATGGATACCTTAGTCAAAGAAAATGTTAAATCTGAAAAAAAAAAAAAGTCACAAAACATTCAGGAAATCTGAGATACTATGAAAATACCAAATGTAAAAATAAAATAAATAGAGGAGGGAGAAAAAAACCCAACTTCAGAGCACAGGAAGTATTTTCAACAAAATCATAGAAGAAAATTGCCCTAACCTAAATTAGATGATGTCTACCAATGTACAAAAAGCATACAGAACATCAGATGAGGCCAGAAAAGAAATTCTACTCAGCACATCGTAAGCTAACTACTAAATGTATAGACCAAAGAAATATTAAAAGCTACAGGAGAGAAAGACCAAGTAACATGTGAAGACAGGCCTTTTAAAATGACACCTGATTTCTCAATGGATAATCTAAAGGCAAGAAGGGCCTGGACAGAGGTGCTGCAGACTCTTACGAGATCATACATGCCCATCCAGACTACTATACCCAGCAAAACTTTTAATCACAATAGATGGAGAAAATAAGATATTTCATGATAAAATCAACATCTATCTAAAAATCCAGTCCACAGGAAATGGTAGAAGAAAAATTCCAGCATAAAGAGGCTAACCACACCCAAGAAAATACAAGGAATAAATAACCACAGAGCGGGAAATCAAAAGAGGGGGAAACACACATATATACAAACATACACATCAGGGCACTACCACCACCACAGTGACAACATTAGTGGTCTCAGTCCCCTGATAAAAAGGTACATATTAGCAGAATGGATAAGAAAGCATGGCCTATCCATCCATGCCGCAGAAATGTAGGCAGACATGGTGCTAGAGAAGGAGCGGAGAGTACTACATCTTGATTCAAAGGTAACCAGGAAAGAGTAGCATCCTCAGGCAGCTAGGAGGAAGCTCTCTTCCACAACTGGTGGACTATGAACATAGGGGGGAACTTCCAAAGCCCACACCCACAGTGACACACTTCCTCCAATAAGGCCACATCTCCCCGAAGTACCTATGAACCAAACATAGTCAAATTACCACAGAAGATTTTAGTGTAAAGATTGGGTTACATCTAATTACATTTTGGCTGAAAAGGTCCCATGGAAATCCTTAAACAACCCAGACTGTTGCCAAGACTATAGGTTGTTCTCCATAAACTGAGAGCAAGAATCCATTGCTGAAGACCAAAACCTACACAACTCATCAACATGAAGAAGCCAAGTTGGTGTTTACATAGCTCTTTCACCCCTATGTTCTAGCATCTGTGGTACAGAAAGGTACTTTGTACTCTACCAAAGGAAAAAAATGTAAACACCAAACCAGCTAGAAACCCTTTGATTTACAATGATGTCATAACTGCAGAATATAAGAGAGTAATGGTGACACAAAGCTTGTGGGAGTAACCAACCAATATCAGATTTGATTTAAGGCCCATGCCTGATATTGCAACAGTTTTTATGACCAAGATCCTCAGACTAGATAGATCAGCAGCCTAGAGTAAAACTATATACTACTTGCATTAGTTACAGTTACATTGCTGTGAAGAAACATCATAACCAAGGCAGCTCTTATGAAGGAAAACATTTAACTGGGGCTGGCTCAGAGTTTCAGAGGTTTAGTCCATTATTACCACAGTGGAAAGTGTGACAGACATGGTACTGGAATTGCTTAGAGTGCTAGGTCTTGATCCATAGGCAGCAGAAGGTGACTATGTGCCACACTGGGTATAGCTTGAGTGTAGGGACCTCCAAGCCCATCCCACAGTGACACACTTCCTCCAACAAAGCCATACCTACTCCCACAAGGCACACCTCCTAGTGGTTCCTCTTCTATGGCCAAGCATTCAAACCTATGAGTCTATGGGGGCCATAGCCATTCAAACCACCACCTTCCAATTTCCTGGCCCCCATAGGTTTGTAGCCATAACATAATGCAAAATGCATTTAGTCCAGCTTGAAAGTCCCCAAAGTCTATCACAGCCCCAATAGTGTTTAAAAGTCCAAAGTTCAAAGTCTTTCCTGAAATCCTTGAAATCTCTTAGCTGTAATCTATAAAATCAAAATCAAAAAGTAGATCACATACTTCCAACATATAATGGCACAGGATGTATGTTACTACTCCAAAACACAGGGACAGGAATATAGTAAGGAAATACTGGAACAACACAAGACTGAAAATCAGCTGGACAAACTCAGAATTCAGCATCTCCGAATCTAATGTCAAAACATTCCTCAAATTGCCAGCTCCTTTCAGCTTTGTTGACTGCAATACACTTCTTTCTCTTGGGCTGGTTCCATTCCCTGTTAGCAGTATCCTATGGCTCTGGCATCTCTAACATCTTGGGGCCTCCAACTACACTCCTTTACTTTCACAGCTTCATACAAGGATCTCTCTAGGCCTCCATGCAGGGACACTCTTGGCCTCAGTGACTTTCCTTAGTCACCAAGGGAGATTCCATAACCCCTTCTATTCTTGACTTCAAAGCCAGAACCACATGACTGAAGCTGCCAAGATCTTCTTGCTGGGGCTTGAACATGGCCTCCTTCAATTACACCATCACTAAATTTCTGTTTTCAATAGTTTTCTTCTCTGCTTAAGCTCGGCAGTTCTGAAACTTGTTCTCTAGACCAGGATGACCCTAAACTCAGAGATCTTCATGCTCCCATCTCCCAAGTGCTGGGATGAAAGGCATGTACCACCACACCATTATGTCTAAGCTTTTCTTTAATTCCTTTTCACAAGAGGAAAGCAGGCCCTGTGCGTGCAAGCTGCCTCAGTCTTGGTGAATTCATACGTACTTCATTCCTGTAGGTTTAGAGGGCCTTGTTTTCTTGTAATTTTTTTAGTCTAGTTATAGGAGCTGTACAGGAGTAAACACAGAGAGAGAAGGCAATTTTTTTTGCCTTTGGGGCCGTCAGAGAGAAGAAAGGGATGGGTGGCGATGGAGAACCACTGCTGAGAGACAGAAGTAGTCTTTGGGAATACACAAGTTTTCAAACTGTGTTGTAGCAAATAGTCACCCATCTCTACATATACAAAATACATTACAAGCTACCGAGTGACTTGTGTTAATGGAATAATTAAGTGATATATGTCAATAAAGCTGTTATGTAAAAATTCAGAGTGCTCAATTCTCCAGGAAATAAGGAAAAGCTCTCTATATGGTAGCAGACACAGTCATGATCAGTGTATTTCCTTTTAAAGCTTTCTTAGACTTGTAACTTCACTTTTAAAGAAGTGAACCAGCTGGGCGTGGTGGCGCATGCCTTTAATCCCAGCACTCGGGAGGCAGAGGCAGGAGGATTTCTGAGTTCGAGGTCTACAAAGTGAGTTCCAGGACAGCCAGGGCTATACAGAGAAACCCTGTCTTGAAAAAACCAAAAAATAAAAAATAAATAAAAAAAAATAAAGAAGTGAACCTCTTGTATGTCTTATGGATATTCTTCTATCAGGCAAGGGGAAGCAGAAAGTGGAAGCAACTATGTAAGCCATCAGAATACATTCTTCCTTGCTCTTTAAGACGAGCACGGAGCTGACCTGACCACAGAGTGATAGAGCACCTCAGCATCTGGGCAGACTGCCCAGTTCTGATTCTTCGAAACCAACAACAGATTGCTCACCTCTCTGGGTGCTCCCATTTGTTCCTAAATATCAATTTGTTTCTAGCTGCTCAGGGTAACATAGAGATAACCCATTGCATTGTGTGCTGTGTGGACTCGCCTGCCATTTACCTGTATTTGTGACAAAAGTTTGCAACTCAACACACACCTAAAACATACCTAATACACTTCCAGTGGCTGGTGTGTATTGCTTGTGGGAGATACTATTGTCAGTGAAATACCAAGCACGGGACTAGAGTTGACTTAGCCAGTAAAGTGATTGCTATGCAAGCATGAAAACTCGAATTCAAAGCCCAGCACACACGTGAAAAATAAAGTTAGGGAAAGTAATGCACATCTATAATGCCAGTACTGTGGAGGTGGAAACAAACACACACCTGGGAGTTGGGTATCACTGGTCACCCAGAGTAATCTGCTTGGTAAGCTCTAAGCCAGGGAGAGAATTTGTCAAAAAAAAAAAAAGGTAGATAGTGAATATCACCTGAGCAAAACCACCTGAGGTTGTTCTCAGACTCCACACTCACCCTTCCACCATTTGAACACACACACACACACACACACACACACACACACAAAACCCATGAGCAGAGTAGGGGGGCTGTGTTCACTCACCCAAGTCTCCAATTCTCCATAACCTGCAGATTTTCTACCTTGATAAATTCTAAAAGACACCATTGGTTTCATTAATGGGTATAGGAATCCAGGTCATAGAAAGATTGAACTTATTATAGTTCTGTAAAACTAAAACGGAAGGCCTTCGCGTCGATGCCACTTAGAGAGCCAACGATTTTACAACAGAGTCAGCTCACCTCCATGCCCATCACATGTAAATTCACTGGGTGAGTAAACAAGGAAAGATTTGAAAATGGGTGAGTGTTTAGGTGAGCAGGAAAAACAAACAATTTAATGGAATCCTGTGGAAGTTGCCTAACGGCTAGAACGTACATTCATTGAAAGTTCTCCATCTAAAATTAGGACTTTGCATACTCTTGGCTCTCGTGGAGAAGAGATGGATGTGTCAAAAGCAGTACATGTCAAGCGAACCAGACTCACCCATCTTTTCTTACTTAGGAATAGGGGATTGACACTGTGAGCTGAGATAAAGACACTTGTCAGGGGTTGTTGGCAGCATACATCAGAAACTAGTGACCTTCACTTTATCTGGCACTGGCCCTTGACCCCAGTGTTTTTTTCTTTTTCCACCAAAGGAAGAGAAAGTCAGCTTAGTGGAGAGGGACTGTCAGAGGAATAATGAGGAAAATATGCATCTTGAAAATGATAGCTCGTCCCATTGAATCTGGAAACTCTCTGCTCAGAGCATTGGAGACAGGATCTTATTATCCATGTATGAGTCAGAGAGGGCTTCATATGGCCACTGATAGGGACACAGAACAAAAGTCTGGGACATCCATTTGGAAGAGAAAGAACTGATAGTGCATAGAAGGCTGTGCTGCTGAGTGCAAGACTATCTTTTCATTGGCACATCCTGAAAGCTGTGGATAAGAAGGTTCTAGGCAGAACGAGAAGGGAAGTTTTGATTGTCATTATGTAAAGTTAAATTTTGCAGCACTCTCTGTGGTATTGAGAGGGGTGGGAAACTGTGATTTCTCCCCCCAGTACAGTACAGTACTGGAGAACATAGGAAAGTGGATAAAGTAGAGACAGGCCCCAACCTAAGGACTCGGTTTCCTTCATAAACAGCAAAAGCAGCAAGTATTTGGGAGAAACCACACTAAAAAAACAGTCTCTTGGCAGGCTGTGTGCACTATGATTTTCTCTGGTTATTCTGTGCAGCAAGAGAGTCACAAACCCCACCTGGCCATGTACTCAAAGGGGGAAAACAAGCCTCTATAGTAACAGGCATCTCTAAGCAAGGATGCTAAGCAGGTCAGTGTAGTGAGTGGTATATCTTTCTGATAGCTTAAATTTGCAAGGGGTTTATGCCTCTTGAGGTTGTTTCCAGATAGGTCTAACAGAAGAGGGAAGGTAGACTCTGAATGTCATGGTATCCTCCCATGGGCTGGGGTCCCAGACTGACAGAAGAGAAGAAAGCAAGCTGAGCACTAACGCATCTCTCTTTTCTGCCTGTCTGTGGATGCTGTGGTCCGCTGACTCACACAGCAGCCACCCTGATTTCTCCACCATGATGCAATGTGTTCCTTCGAAATGTGAGCCCAAATAAATCCTTTAACTTAGTTTTGTTGTATATCTTATCCAATGACATATTCATTCAATTACGTCATGACTTTGACCATATTCAACCTCTTGTCCTCTTCCATACAAAACAGACTAGATTCCACTTTCAGGTCTCATATATATAAACAGGTACACACACACACACACACACACACACACATATATATATATATATATATATATATATATATATATATATATATATATATATATATATATGTTATTCCAGGTAATTATAGTTGAATAAGGCAGCATTTTAATTCTAAATTTCCATGTTCCTCAACATTTGTTAACTAAATCTATACATTAATTGCTGAAAATTGGCCGGAAAAAATCAATATATTATACCACATCCCAGACTAATCACTATTACCCCTTGACTATTTCACTTTTAAGTTTTATTGCCATTATTTTTCCAAGTTAAAGACTGATTACATTCATTATTTTTCCGTTGCTGTGATAGAATACCCTGACAAAAAGCAATTTAGAAGAGAAAAGGATTTATTTTGGTTTACAGTTTCAAAGGGAGCTCGATCCATCATGGGAGGGGAGGTGTGGATGCAGGAAACTAAGGCCAGCCTGTCAGTCAGGAAGCAGAGTGATGGCATTTCATGCACTCACAAGGAGCAAAGAAAGAAAGAGCAGAAAGTGGGTCCAGGCTATAAAACCCTAAAGCCCACCCCCATTGATGCCCTTCCTTCAACAAGACAGCAAATGCTCAATACATGAACATATGGGGACATTTCTCATTCAAACTACAACACTGGTAGTGCTGTAGTTTTTGAATTTTGGTTTTGACAGCTTTTCTTGAATACAAAAGCAATATAGCTTTTAAGAAAAGTTGACAAAAGCCAATGCAAACGGGGAGGAGAAATGTCATCAGTAAGTGTGTACTTAGGGTTAGCCTGAATAGGCTAATTTTTCCAGCCTCCTAGCAAAAACTACAATTCTCTGTGTTACCTCTTGATCATGGGCAATCACGGCAAAGCTGAAATGAGTTACTTGGATGAGATCGCAACCTTTCAATCAGTTGCTAAAAACCTGTCCCAGTTTGAGGCTGTGCTGGCTACATGTGGACTCTCCTTTCAAAAGGAGGTTTCAGCTCAAACTCTTCCCTACCATAGAGCACACTCTGAAGCTTGAACTGGAACATTCTGAATATGGAAGGGGTTCCTTCTAAAATATCAAGAATAATTTGTAGCTTCTTCCTTTTCATGTTTTACTTAATCTTTTCAGAATACTTTGTGATGTGGTGTAGAGTCTATGGTGTTTCTCCTGGATGTGTATGACATTAGGGTTATCCTATCTACTGACACATGTAGACCCAAGTTCACAATAGTCAAGATGGTGCCAACCTAATGTTTGTCAACAGATTAATTGATAAAGGAACATGGCATATTTAAGAATGAACTTATATCATCTATAGGAAGATGGAACAAAGCTGTTCAGCTCAGTAGCCACAGTCAGAAGCCAGAAAGAGGACAAATGATGGGTACTAAGTAACTGATGTGTTTGGAGTCTACCAAATATCCTGTCGCCAAAGTATCATTTCTTTCCTAAAAGAACAGTCAAATTGTCATTCTATCACCGACTCTGATGTTCTTGCCACCAGAATCATCTCCCTACCTCCCAAAATCACAGTCCCTGAAATTTAGCATTATAAAATACAACTAGCTATATTAGTAACTTTTCCCATTGTTATGACAAAATATCTGATAGAAAGCAACTTAAAAGATGAAGGGTTTATTTTTACTTCACTATGAGAGACTACAGCCCATTAGATTGGGAAAGGCACAGCAAAAGGAGCCTGAAGCTACATGCTCACATATGATCACCATAGGAAGGCAGGATTAAGTGCACTCTAGAACTCAGCTGCCTATCTCTTTTGACCTCCCTCTTTCAGTCTGGGCCTTCAGCCCATGAAGTGGTTCCACTCACTTCAGGTAGGTAACCCTCTTCAGTTAAGCCTCTCCGGAAACACTTGCTCAAGCATGTCCAGAAGAGGGTCTCCTAGGGCACTGGGAACTCTAAATGATGCTAATAATGACGATGAGCAATCATGCTATCCTTGTACAGGGGACGAGCAACCACTGGCCAATCAAAAGAGTGATGGCATCCTTGAAAAAGCACAGGCTGATCTTGACCAGGCTCTGCCCAAGTGTTTTCTCAAAGCAATAGTAAAATCAAGTCTTATAGCCTTTAACTCCTTGAAGAATCAATTCCCTCTCTGGTGCAATAAAAGTGGTGAAATCCAAGTTCACTAAGAATCTTTGTATAAATTCTGCTAGTCAAACTTCCCAATTTAGTTAGCTGTGACCTGAAAACCAAAAGTAGAGCTGACTTAGCAGACAGGAAGGTGATGGGGGCATAAAGAGAAAGGAAGTCCAGGAGGCAGAGATGCCCTGAGGATCAATCTGCACCAGGGCTTCTTCCCAAAGAAACATACCATATATGGTTCGTTGTGTTCCTAAGGTAATCTTAATTCTCAGTTAAGAACCTCTAACTTCTCACCCCAACACAAGAATGTTCTTAGGAACTCCTTGCTAGAAATGCTGGAAATCATAACCTCAGCAGCATTTTTATAAGATGGAGGCTCCGTGGTCCTTCCTCCATGCTTCATGAACACACAGTAAGGTAAGGTGGGGCTCTTCCTAAGAATTAAGGCATCACAAAATGAAAATGAGCCCAGAAGATGCACATAAATAGTGGGCTTTCTGTTCCAACAAAGGAAACCACTACTAGGAAATATCTCTATAAGGAAAGAAGAAAGGTGAAACTAAGTGTTAAGAACAATAAATCAAATGCTTCCCTGCTGAACAACTATTATTTGGGGAGAAAGGTACTGTTACATTTCAATGAGTTTCTAAATTTCTGTATAACTACCCCTCTATGTCTATGAATGAATCAATATTCAATGGATCAATACAGCAAAATTCAGTCCTTCGGACTTTAAGTGGGGCCCTCTCTCTCTCTTTTAGCTTCGGACATCTTCCGAATCCACAGGCGTGATCTAGCTGTGGAGTGGACTGTGTTCCTAAATGAAAAGTTTGCTTTCACCAAGTTCCTCTTTTTATTATCAGGTTTCCAACTCTGATTCATCACAGCCCCATAGGCCAGAATTCTTCCAAACTAGACAAGCTGAAATGTAAAATCACCCAATGAAGATCGAAAGCCTAAAATAAATTGAGATGATTCATTCTGGAGACCCCTGCTATTTCAGGTCTCTCGGACAGGCTTCCTGGCACTCAGAAGCAATAAATGGCCCTGATGTGACACCTTGATTTGTGAACTCAGAGAGGTCCACTCGACCCCGTGCTAGATTCATGTGAGACTTAATGCTGCAAAGGTGATAAGGAGGGGAAATGTCACCATATCGCCATGAAATTCTTTGCATCAGTTCACCCTTTGTGTTTTTGAGATAACTAGTGTGACAGTGTATCTAGAGAACCCCCCATAGCAGATTGCTGAGAATAATAGAATCAGTAACTCATTGTGCCAGGGATAAAATTTAGGAAAATAAGTATAGGGAAAGCCACCCATTTCTTGAGAAGTGAAGTCTCAGTAAAGGATCAAGGAATGTCTGTCAATAGATCCTGAGCTGCAAGATCCCTATGATGACCAGTGAAAAATAAATGTCTAGTCACCTGCTTGAAGAATGAACCTTCTCAGTCACTCAGGCAGTACCAACCAAATTCAGACCTTTTCCCCCATATTATCAGTAGTACCATCACCTGCCCAAGGGGGCACTCTTCCAAGATGGTGAATCAAAGACTAGAAAGAGATGCTGGCCACTGAGAACTGCCCAGCATGAGCCTTGACCAAGAAATTCATGCTATGTGTATGGAAGCACACATGTATAACCACATATATGATGGTAAACTACTAAGACTCAAGTTTCACAGCATGATCTAAATGATAATGATTTAAATGGTATGATACGGAGATAAAATGATCATCTGAAGATAACAATGCTAAGAAATCAGAATGTTTGGCATGCATGCCCACATTATACCAGGAGCTAGAACTTGTCAACACTTACACAGTAAAGCTAACATCTATATTGTTTTTACAGTGCCAGGAGTGAATATAAGGAATTGTAGTGTGCATTTATCAGGTCATGTAACTTGAAGCAACTCTATCTGTCTTACTTCAACCAGATTCTAGTGCTGGGTTGAAGGTTAGAGTCCTGTCTCCAGAGGCAGTTAAAAGGCCTTGTCCTTGAATTGACCTTAGTATAACTCTCCTCTGGCCATGGTCCTCACCTTTCTTATAGTGTCTAAAAGATGATAAGGACACGCCCTTTCTAGAAACACCTCTAATAACTACACCTTAGGCTTTGCCTACACACTATGGAGCCTGCACCCTTACCCAAGCAGGCTTCTTCCCTGATGATAATCATTGAATGAATATGTTTAAGTGGCTGTAAATGAATATTAATTATCTCATTGATCTATTAGCACAAATTTAAGTATGGGGATTTTTGAATCCTTATCTGGCTATAAAGGGTTTTTTATATTTTGGGCTTGATAATTTCATATTAATTTTTAGAAGAGTAATGCTGTCAATCAAATTCTAGTTATATAAAGTAGTATATAAATCACACAACAAAAATAGTATTCTGTGGATAGGTTTATGATAGTGGCATTTTGTTTGAGGACTTTTAAATTCTTAAAAACATTGATCCTTTAATTATTTTTATAACAATTTTTTAGATATTTTCTTCATTTACAATTCAAATGCTATCCCAAAAGTCTCATACCCTCCCCCCACCCTGCTCTCCAACCCCCCCCCCCACTCCTGCTTCCTGACCCTGGTATTCCCCTGTATTGGGGCATATAATCTTTGCAAGACCAAGGGCCTCTCCTCCCAATGATGGCTGATTAGGCCATCTTCTGCTACATATGCAGCTAGAGACACNAGCTCAGGAGGTACTAGTTAGTTCATTGCTGTTCCTCCTATAGGGTTACAGACCCCTTCAGCTCCTTGGGTACTTTCTTTAGCTCCTCCATTGGGGGCCATGTTCCATCCAATAGATGACTCTGAGCCTCCACTTCTGTATTTGCCAGGCACTGGCATAGCCTCACTAGAGTCAGCTATATCAGGGTCCTGTTTGCAAAATCTTGCTGGCATACGTAATTGTGTCTGCGTTTGGTGGTTGATTATGGTATGGATCCCCAAATGGGACAGTCTCTGCATGGTCCTTCCTTCCGTCTCATCTCCAAACTTTGTCTTTGTAACTCCTTCCATGGGTATTTTGCTCCCCATTCTAAGGAGAGATGAAGTATCCACACTTTGGTCTTCCTTCTTCTTGAGTTTCATGTGTTTTGTAAATTGTATCTTGGATAGTCTAAGTTTCTGGGCTAATATCCACTTATCAGTGAGTGTATATTATGTGAGTTCTTTTGTGATTGGGTTACCTCACTTAGGATGATATCCTCCATATCCATCCATTTGCCTAAGAATTTCATAAATTCATTGTTTTTCATTGCTGAGTAGTACTCCATTGTGTAAATGTACCACATTTTCTGTATCCATTCCTCGGTTGAGGGACATCTGGGGAGAGATGGCTTAGCGGTTAAGAGCGCCAACCCCTCTTCCAGAGGTCCTGAGTTCAAATCCTGGTAACCACATGGTGGCTCACTCACAACGATCCTTTCATTATTAAATACCTTAAGGAGCTTTTTCCAATAATATCCTATAATGATTTTCAAAAAATATGGAGGCCTGAGAGATCAATCAGGAGTTAAGAGTACATGCAGAGAACTGGAGGTTAGGATGTAGCAACCATGTCCAGAAGCTCACAATTGCCTATGACTCCAGCTCCACACAATTCACTGGCCTCTGTGGGCACCTATACATACATGTGCATACACATGCAAAGGCAGCCATACATTAGTGCATACACATAAATAAAAATAGACCTTTAAAAATTAACATGGCTAGCATTTTAGTAAGCAGAAGGCTTAACCAATGCTTGAATAGCCGTGTACCTATTGGCCTCCTGTGATAGACACTTCCATGTGTTTCATCTTCTATGTGTTTAAGCCAGGCTCCTTCCAGGTTGGCTTACTGTTTAATTACAATGATGTCATCGTGTCTATAGACTATGCCTGCCCAGCGCACAGCCAACTAATACCAGACTCTGAGCATGAGAAGGACTGATGAGTCTTCCTGCTGGATACAGAGCCAGCTAATGAGCAGCAATTGTGAGCAGAAGTTTTCCTACAGAGACATACAGCATCATTTAGTGGAGGGCACTGTGTGCTATAGAGCAAGACTGGTGGTCCCTTATCAATGCAGAGACTTCAAGTAAACCTAATGGTTGGCTTAATCATCATGTAGGATATGCTCAAGAGCAGAAATCACTATTTGGTCTCTGTGAAAGGAAACATCCCTGGAGGGCTAGAGAATATGACATCATTGGCTGTACTTGAACATGCAAACAGTATCATTTGGTTTGGGGGAGGCTGTGTTGCACCAAATTCCAGAGTGAGAATTCTTTGGACTGGTGTATGTGATAGGGGATGAGTAGTCTAGTAATATCTACTGGATGTTGGAGAAGAGAATTTGTCAGATGCTAAGTTTAGGAAGCTGGACACCAGCAGTCTCAACCTGGTGCTAAAAGCACCAGGACAGCGCTGGGTATTTGCTGCATTGAAAGGTAAAAGAGTTGGAGTCTGATATTGGCAAGAATAGATACACTCAGAAACACCAGCGGAGACTAGCACATCATTGTTTTTCCTACCACTTCTTTACATCTGTATTGCTCTAAGGAAGAAGCAAACCATGTTAAGAGGTAGTCTTCTGCCTCAATTAATCCTCTCTAGAAAGGCTCCCAGAAACACACCCAGAGATGTGTCTGATCTGTGTCTGATGTGCCAATAAAGTTGGCAATTAAGACCAACCATGACATAGACCTTAAGTAGTTTAGATACAGTCCAAGCTGGTCCTAGTATTGCACAGTATCTGAAGGGATGGGAGATGATCAGAGCACAAATTAGCATTCCCCCAATTAGAAGTGATTTTTTTTTCATTCTTAAATAGTTGACAACATCTGTGATATTTTCACTTTTCAATACTTGGACTAGGTAGGGAAAGCTTTGCTAGTAAATCCTCTACACTACCTTAGGCAACCCCCATGTGACCACTTCAACAGACAAAATGCCAAGATTGAAAAGCCTTGTTTTAGTGGAATAAAGGTGTTTATAAAAACACTAGATACTGGTAATATAGCAACTTAAACAATAGCCCCCTCCTGGTTGTTACTACCTACAACACCCAGAGAAACACTTACGTGCACTCGGGCAGACCATGAAGATTGAACCTGTGGGTGGTGCAGAATCTAGTATAATTCTATGCCGCCATATAACATCTTTCCCAGTAAGAATCAAAATGCTTTTCAACAGTATCATTCCCAGGGAGAAGAAGCTGGGAGATAGAGGGACACGCCATCCCACACACAACAGGTAAGAAAACAGGAGCTGGAGAAACATCAGCTCCTTAAGGTTATTCTATGAATCATAGTCAGAGTGCAGGAAACCAAGAGGCAAGACATTGGGAAGGATTCCAAAAAAAGTAAAATTGTAAAGAAGGCCTTCTGCTCTATGTCATTTGAAAGAACTTCTCCATGGTCTGAGTCCCTGGTATCAATATAAATGGATCTTCTATGATGTATTGAGGCCTCTAGATCCCCCTACACTTTCTCCCTACAAGCCAAAGAACCCATACCCAATAAATCCAATTCCTAGAATAATTATTCAGATGCTTGGACGGTCAGGGGATTGGCTGAACTGTAGATGCAAGCTGGTGTGTTGTATCTACATAGTCACCACAGTGAGAAAGGAAGCTCCAGGCTGCCCTTCTCTGCTGTCAGCCTGTCCTGTGACCAAGATCTATCTGACAAATCCCCTCAGTACGCATTATGTAAAAAGCAGAGAGGAAGCACAGGCCTCTGTGTGCACTGCTTCCACGCACCTATTGGAAAATGAGTGGCCCCTGCTGCTCCCCTCACCACGCGCATTGGTTGGCATGTTGGTCATTTCACCATAGAAATCTTGATGGGAATGGTTCTGATGATCCAGTAACACTGTTAAAATAAGTGTGCTTCCTGCAGACTCCCGGTGGATCACAGCAGCTCCATAGCAAACCTCTGGACTTGCTGAGGTATAGCCAGGACTTTCTGTTTTCCCTTGTATTAGCACACAAAGTGAGATGATTCTCCAAAAACAAGGAGATGTACATTTCTAGGCTTTGATCCCAGAAAATAAAACGAGAAGCCTACTAGAAAGAGGAGAGCCATATCCTCAGTTACTGTCAAATAAACCAGAGAGATTGCTTTCTCCGGGCAATTCCTAGGCTGCTTTGGGGAACATGCAATTGTCTATCTTCAGGGACAAGATGATGGCCTAGTAACATAATAATAGACTTTGTCATTGAATTTAGCATCCTATTGGTCTACGAATCCCCCCTTAAGATATATCTTACAGCAAAATGCCCATTTCCGTGAAGAATTTCAGTTGAGGGCAAGGACTGCTTTGCAGTCCCTGAAATACCCCAGTCATTAAGCACAGCAGTGTTATCAAGAATTCCTTACACTTCTTAAAGGGATTTTGTCCACACTTCTTAAAGGGAAAATCACGTTAAAGCTTCTCTGGAGTCCCCTGCAGGAGTAATCAGTCTTCTCATTTTCTGTATGGAGGACAAGAATATTTTTTATCTTGTACAAGAATAAAAGCGTGCCTCTACTCCTCAGCTACCTTCTGTCCTGTTTTGCACACACAGATGCAGAGCACTGGAGCTAGGTTATCAGTACCTCCATCACTATACCCTAGAACTCAGTTACATTCGTGTTCATATGCACAAACCCACATACAGTTATACACACATAATCAGAATTTTAAAAGACTGTTAAAGCTATGTGTAGAGGTTGAGAGAGGGATCAACAGCTATGAACACTTGCTGTTCTAGTAGAGGACTGAGATTCAGTTTCTAGCCTCCACTGTGGCTACCAACCATCTCTAACTCCAGCTACAATAGACCATACGTCTCTTCTAACCTCCACCGACTATTACATACACATGGTGCATATACATACCACGGGCATACACACATACACATGAAATAAAATAAACAAATATTTTAAAGCTTTGAATATAATTACAAGTTCCAAAGCCAACTACCAGTATGAAGCTCAAGTCAGAAGATGCTAAAGTTTCTGTCTGTTTTGTGTGTGTGTGTGTGTGTGTTTTTTTTCTTTTTCTTTACTTTGTGTAGCTTTTGTTTTCACTGTTAATACAAAATCTTGCTGTGTAGCCAGTGCTGACCTCAAACTCTTGGCTCTGCCTCAGCTCTGCTCCTGAATGTCAAGATGGCGGGTATGAGGCTCCAGACCTGGTTAAGGATCTCATACTTTTAGTTGGTTGGTTCCATGTTCAAAATCTACGTAATATTATTGGTAATAAGTAATAATCAATAACTACATAAATTAATGAGGTAAAAGGCAAAGTAAACCCTCAATGACATCTGGAATCAAAGCTTTTTTTGTAGCTGAACATAGTAGTGCTTATCTTTGAACACAGCCTTCAGGAACCTGAGGCAGGAGAATTGTGTTGAATTCAATCAAGGTTGGCCTTTACTACATAAGATGTTCAACTCCAGGCTAGGGTGAGAGTTAGCCCCCATCTCAAAAATAACTACTGAGACTTCTTCCATGGTCCATTTAAAGGAAGCTCCTGGTGGGAAGAAACTTGTGTGCCTGCAACCAGTGTTTATGGATGGATACCAGACTCCCGCAGTGCCTTAGGTTTCACTCCTTGTTTATTTGAGAAAACCTGCAAGCAATCCATTCAGGTTAAAAAAGACATCACTGAGGAATGCAGGCGTGATGGTTGTATAGCAGCCTGCTCTGGCCCCCTGCTTAATCTAGGGCCTTGTTTAAAGGAGTTTTTCAATTTTAATTAAAATAAGATGGGCCCTGGAAGACAACACATCTCATCCAGCAAGGATCATATGGGGCTTGTTCTTTGTAATTTCACCCATCATGCTGCTGGTTGTTGCTTTTTTTCCACAGTTCTTAAATAGTGTCTAAATTGACCAGCTCTGTTGCCAAGGCAACGGACAGGACAATGCTAATAGAAGTACTTAGGACACACTGTGAAAAGCTTAGAAATAAAATTGTTTGACATGAAAGGCACCGTGTCAGCAGCCAGGCGACTCTGTTAAAGGCTAGACTGAGCAGGAGATGGTCCCATGCCCTCCCTGACCCTCTCCTCTTAAAAATCTCTTCTAGAAAATAGATTTTGTCCTAAGAGTCTTGACAGCTTTTCCTATCAGAATCGCTTGGGATTTTAGCTCAAAGTAGAGGGAAAAAAAAAAAATCTTTATGTTGTGGTTTCCAAGCATCCAGATAGACTTGTGGCCCAGGCAAATGAGTCTCTCTCTCTCTCTCTCTCTCTCTCTCTCTCTCTCTCTCTCTCTCTCTCTCTCCCTTTCCTCTCATGAATAAATTGCAAATATTCTCGTGAATTTTCTAAGATTGTTAATTAAAATCCACTTGATTTAAGTGGCTTCTCCCATTTTGCTCTCATGAACCATAAATTATGGAGGAGGTCAAAGAATGAATGGCAATTTGACACGGAGGGGTTGATTTATTGCTTCAAAAGGAGTTTTATACCAGATGTGGCAGGAGCCATAAATTAAATGCTAAATGTTATGTAGTATTATGCTTTCTGGAATATAAATTGTCTAAAATGCTATGCAAGTGGAATGATAAAATATGAATCTACTCTCCTGGCAATTTAAAAAGGCCCGTTAAAGCTCTCAGAAAGAAAATAAGCAGAAAAACAACAGAGAGGGGCCCTTCTGATGCCTTTGACAGCACATATAGAATAACCCTTTCCTGAAGGATTCTGGGTGTTGATGTGTGCTGGCTTGGGTGGAAAGAACAAATACAGAATTCTTTCATCTGGAAAACATAGAAAATAAGAAGAGGAGGAAAGCATCGAAGAGCTCTGCTCCGGCGACACTGAGACATCCTTTGGATCCGTCACTTCTCAGGAACTCCTCTGCGATGACTCTGATTTAATTTATCAACTCCCATTTGAAAGCCAATCTGACCAGGACAGAACTCGCCTAAATGTATCTAGCAACTCTTGTGGCTGTAATTACTACATGAGAGAGAGAGAGAGAGAGAGAGAGAGAGAGAGAGAGAGAGAGAGAGAGAAACCAAATAGGACATGTGTCAGGTAGCTGAAAACCCAGAGCAGGAAACGACAGTGGAACAAACGTTCACTAGGGGGCAGACAAAGGCAGCGGCAGCTAAAGCCTGTGACTACAGTTCTGGGAAGAGCTGTGAAACGGGAGAATTGGAGAGACTCCTCTGTACCTTTTCTTATTCCTCCCCCATCCCCACCCCCACTCCGTGCCCTAGCTCTCTTTTCCTGTGATAGCTAATAAGGATTCTGCACCTGACAGGATCTAGGATCACCTAGGAAACAAACCTCTTGTGAGGGACGATTTAGAGTCTACATTGGATTCATTGCGAAGGAAGGAAAGACCAAGCCTACCTGTGGGTTGCACCATTGCACCTTTGAAGGAGCCCAGCGCCAGCATCCGTCTCCCTTTGCTTTAAGACTCTGGGAGCGAGCGGGTAAGCCATCTCGTTCCCTTGCCCCCATGAAAGCGTGCTATGATAAACTGTACCCTCAGACAACCAAAGAACAAACCCTACCTTCCTTCCACAGTGGCTTTTATCAGGCACATCTGTCACAGGAACAAAAAGTAACTGACCCCTTCCTCTGCAGAATCCGTGGATAACCATCTCAGTCACCCACCCCACCCCCTGTAGCAAATGCATTACTCTGTCTACCAGGCAACTGGCAGGGTCACCTCCCTGCCCTCATGCACCCAAGCACCCGTTTGGAAGGTTGGTAGGCAGGCGCGCTGGCATCTAAGTGGAAGGTCAGCTTTATTGCAAAAACTCCCATGTTCCTATTCTCACAGTGCTTTATGGGACACCTGTACAAGCAGAGGGACAAAACATGTCTGCTTTCCTCGGGGCCCTTGGAATGTTCTTCATTTTAGGCCTTCCTGGACAGGTTTGTGCCATGCATATTGCTGAGAGCTACCACTGAAAAAGGAAGCATTAGCTGTGGGTCACACTGAAAGAACTATGTTCCCTAGACTCGTGTGTGTGTGTGTGTGTGTGTGTGTGTGTGTGTGTGTGTGTGTGTGTGAGCTCTCTGATGAATATAAAGTACTCTAAAAAAGGCTACCAGATTTGTCAAATTAAGAGAACCTAGTCAAATTTGAATTTCAAATAAACAACAGTTTCTTTACATAACTATGCCTAAATGTAATCATGAGGATGCACTTACATTAAGCAAGACTTTGGTTTTGTTTTTTCTTTTTAAAGCATTCACTTTTTAAAAGTAAAGTGTTACTCATTGTTTATCCAAACACACATTCAACCAGGGCATTCTGAATTTCTCCTGCCAATTCTAGATTCCAGGCAATAATAGTTAATATAAGGTGATCACTCATTTAAATTAGCCATGGTTGTCAGCTTCTCATCAAAGGAAGTTTCCATCCACGGCCACCATAGAACCATCACGCTAGTGCCAGGCTTCAGTTCCACACAGAACAGCAATTCCTCACACGAAGCCAGCAGGATTTCAGCTTAGCAAAAGACCGGGGAAACAGTCATGAAATTAGCACAGTCTTCAAATATTCCAGAGACAAAAGGGGGGAAACTGCTTGAAGCATAAGATTTCTCCTGATAGCCATCAAGAGCCCCTTCCCTGGAACAGAGTAGGAATAAATGAACGCAAAAGTCAAGACTGGGCGGGGCCCGGAGATAACAGCAGCCCTGCCCAGTCTGTGCTCTGCTATCCCTCAGCATTCCTGCAAAGGTCATTGTCCTGAGTAACCTTTCTCCTCACTGAGCCCAAATTCATGACAAGCGTTGATGAATGGGCAGAGTACCTCAAGAAGTGGAAAGAAAGACCTGAAAAGGTGAGAGCTCTACTCTGCTCTGTTGCTGAAGTAAACACCATGCCTAAAACCAGCTTTGAGGAGGAAAGGGTTTAATTAGCTTACAGGGTTTTGTTGTTATTGTTGTTGTTGTTTGTTTGTTTGTTTTGTTTTGTTTCTCCCTGCCCTGGCTTACGGTTTGATAATCTACCCAACTCAAGACAAGATCCTAGAGACAAGACCGTTAGCAGATACCGCTTACTGGCTTGCTCCCCATGGCTTGCTCAGCCTGCTTTCTTATAGCACCCAGTACTACCTGCCCAAAGGTTAAGACCTCTCATTTAAATCGTTAATCAAGAAGATGCCCCCCACAGACTTACCCACAGGATCATCTGATAGTGAGATGCCCTCTTCTCTAACTGGGTTTGTATCAAATTGACAAAAATTAACCAGCACAGCTAGGGACAGGTTACACTGACAGACCCTTTTCTGGTGACCTACTTCTGACCTCTAGACCTCACCTTCTAAAGTTTCCAGAACCTCTTCAAACAGTGCCACCAACTGGAGACCACATGTTCAAACACATGAGCCTACTATATATTATATTTCATGCCAAACTATAATAGGTATTATGGCCAGCTATGTTTGGCTGATGAGTTCTGAGAATAAAAGAAGTAGAATTATCCTACTCTGTATAAATATATATGTGTGTGTGTGTGTATATATATATATATATATATATATATATATATATATATATATATATATCCTATATGTATAAATACTATCTCATCAGCAC